>NC_044906.1:64463524-64763524 GCF_001633185.2 Quercus lobata | reverse complement strand
ATAATAAAGATCAATTATGATGAAGAAGGACGAAAAATTCAAATTCTATCCTTTAGGGGGGGGGGGGGACAATCTCATTATACTTGGGTCTTCCATCCTTACACGCATGCAAAATGCTATTTCAAGGCCATCAAAGAATGCAGACCAAAGATGACAAAACAACCGTCATTCAACCTAGAATTTCAGATAAAACAAGGATTTAATTGCTTAATTAAAGTTAGGGACACGAGGATAATATTGCTTGACCTGAGCCACAGACAAAAACTCCCAAGTCAATTTCCGGGGATGATTACTATAAAGAAAAAGGTTTCTAATTGCTTCATCTACTTTCCCACGTGCAAGAATCTGTGGAGCCAACTAGTCTTCTTTTTTCTGAGGCTGCTTTTGATGTCAAAGTAACACTATTGATACAAGTTCGGCTATTTTAACGTGGTAGAAAAAGAATTCTAATTTGAATTCATTTCATTTTTTGTGATTGAAAAGCAATAAGGAAACAGAAGCCAACTTGAACTAATGGTGAATAATTTATACATCACCTACTTGTGACCAAAAGTTTCAAGAGCATAAAAGGGGGAAAAAAATGAAGTCTTGAATTGAATTTTCATCTCCAAGTTTAATGAGATTAACAAGCATCAGGGGCAAATCACCTAATTAAAACTCAGTCTCACAAAGTTTAGGACAATTCAAACCTTTGTGATTGGCGAAACTTACAATCCACCTTTAAGATGCAATAGTCCAATTAAATCGTTGTATAATTCAAACCAACTTTGTACAAGTGGTTGAGCATAAAACTCCACCGAACAAACACTTTTCTTTGCCATCAAAATAATATATAAGTAAAAGATAAAGTAGTACCTCGTGCATCTTTTATGTTAACTATTCTATATCTCATATCTTAATACATTTTTTATATATCACTTACCAGGGGTAGTATGGTCCTTTACATAGAACTTTTCTTTTATTGAAATGATTGTTCTTTATCATCAAACTAATACATTAATTGATTTTTGGTATAGGCAAGAATCGAATTCCAAATCTCTTATTTAACCATAAGAGACTGTACCAATTGAACTAATTGAAATCCACTCCTTATATGGATTTTTGTTTTTTTGATCCGCCCTTTATATAGATCTAGAAAACAAATAAGTTACAAATAGAGAAATAAATACTTTGTTACTGCCATCTATATAATCTTATAATAAAATTTGTAACTCATAAACATAATTTGGCAATAAATTTTCTAGAAAACCAGAATTATGAATTTATTTATTTTATTAAAATACACCAACATAATACTTGAAGGATCATTAGATTTATGTCCACTAAATAAGAGATAATCATCTTCTATCATTACAATCCTGTTTCAAATGAAGAATTATTGAATTACATCACCTTAAATATTCCTAAAACACTGGATCTCAACCAAAAAAAATTTAGATATATATATATATATATAAATAAAATCCTAAAATACATCTGAGTCAGCAAATTATGAACTTTTTTTTACCCCAGAATAAAATAGGGGTTAGCTAGGTTATGCCAACCCCTGAGAAGGGTGCTAAGGTTAAGGCCCATGGGCCAACCCATGTGGATACCCACCAACGAACTCTTGCTAGCAACAAGACTCGAATTTAGGTAGGTTAGATGAAGTGTTCAAGCCTTACTAGTTAAGCCAAACCCCGTTGGCAGCAGATTATGACTTGACATCATAGTGTGCAATATTTATAATAAAAAAAATGATGACCAAATTTAATTGAACAAGCCCATCTAGATTATGGCATGAAACATGCAATGGCCGAAAATAGAACAATAAACAATGAGGCAAATAAGAAAGAAGCACTCTAGCCACGTTGTGAAGTTAGAATACGAACTATAGGGTTTGGTAAACGTATATTTTAAGAGCATTTGTTAATGGATTATATTAGCAAATTTTTGATATCATTTTTATAAGAAATATATATAAAAATTTTGTTAGAAAAATCAATTACTTTTTTTTTCTCATAAAATTAAAAAATATATATATATTTCTTAAACAAATATCTTTAGGGTATCCCTTAACTTTTCCTTGTAAAATAAATCAAATAGTTAAGATTCGTAGTAAGTGCACTTGCATACCAAACTTTTTGTTAATCTTCTTTTTTTGCTGACACAAAATAATTCGTAATGAGACCTGTTAGATTATGTGGGTATCTCTTAACTTTTCCTTGTAAAATAAATCAAATAGTTAAGATTCGTAGTAAGTGCACTTGCATACCAAACTTTTTGTTAATTTTCTTCTTTTGCTGACACAAAATAATTCGTAATGAGACCTGTTAGATTATGTTTCCATTAGATTCAAGCTCAATTGGGTCCATTGTACTTATTATTATACTTTATGTTATACTCTTTGTACTTGTTGTGCCTACTTGCTCTGCACTATCCATATATATATATATATATAGAGGGACAAAATTGGCCTTTGCTCTTTTTAAAAAAACAATCCAGCATTTTGCTTCATTTCCCAAACTAATCAGCGAAATGCCTCTCTTTTAAAACTTAACTTTTTCAAAATCAAGTTTTTAAAAAAAAAAAAAAATCTAGAGGCCTATAGTGGCGTTTTAAGAAGCCTATAGTGAAGTTTTAAGGACCTATAGTGGCGTTTTATAACTCGATCTTCATGAACTCGAGTTCAATGTAAGTTTTTCCTCTTTTTGTTACCTATAACTCGAGTTCATGGAGCTCGAGTTACAAAATGCTACTATAGTCTCATTAAAACGTCACTATAAGCTCCTTAAAATGCCATTATAAGGCTCAACTCGATTTTGAAAAAGTTGAATTTAAAAAAATGGACATTTCCCTAATTAGTTTGGAAAATTGGGCAAAATATTGGATTGTTTTTTTAAAAAGGGCAAAGGCCAATTTTCCATATAATAGAGACTTCTTTTGTACATTTGTGTTATTATTCAATAATATACTCTCAATTTTAACAAGACCCAGTAAATTCTAGGTCAAAATTAAGATAATAATTTACGTGTCAAAGTGCAAGCTGATAGTGCAAGTAGACCTTGCCTTTTTCAATCTTTTTAAAATGCTTGTGTCCATTAGTGCAAAGTGTGAAAACAGCGTTAGACCATAGTTTTGAAATTGTGGTGTGTTTAATTGGATACTTTGGAAAGGAAGAAATGCAATGATTAAAAAAGTAATTGAAAAATGTTTTTCTCAGCGGTTTTTTGTTCTTGTTAAACATGATCATAACTCTTTTTTCTTATAATAAGTGGAAGAGAAGGAGGGAGGTTTGAACTGAATTTCTGATGAAGAAACCCAATAATATCACTGAATTACAAAACTCATCATATGCAACTCAAAATAATTTCTAGTAATCTCTTAAGAATGTCATTCCAATAAGCCTCTTCACATTTTTAATTTTTTATTAGGTGTTTTTTTTTTTTTTTTTTTTTTGCTGGTTATATCTTTAAGAATTTCTACTATTAAATTTGTCTATCATGTTCATATACACATAAATTCTTGTCATCTTCTTCATTTTTCTTAACAAATAATAACAAGGAAAGTAAACGATCATCAATTACGTATGATTTTTCTAACAAAAGGGATTCGAACCCTCGTAAACAAAAGCCTACATAACAGTTCCAATGCTACGCCTTCAACCACTCGGCCATATTTGCACCAAATTATACACAAATGTGTATAAAAGTCTAATCTTCATCCTTAAGTTTGAAAATGAAGTCTACCATTTATTCCCAAAAAAAAAAAGTTTGAAAATGAAGAACATAATTATATATTACAAATATGTTTTGACAAAACTAGTGGGAATGAAACTTTTTGCATACTTTGTGCAAATTAAATTATTAAATCTCTTTATTAATTAATTTCTTTTCAATATATGGAAGTCATGTTCGATTCAGCTGCGGCAACACTACCTACTATTATGTCTAATGCCACTACGAATTTGAGACTAAATTAATGAAGTTATTTAACACTCACATACCAATTAGAATAAAATAATTTTTTTTCATAAAAAATTAATTAATTAAAAGATAATGTTTTCCATATTCTGTCCATACTTTTTCATCCCCTTTTATCTGCTACCAATCAAACCCTTATTCTGCATGATAGTACATGATACAACCTAATCATATATAGCACTAAATAATAATAAAAAACAACAATATATTTAATTAATTTTGTTCTTTAACTTCTTATAGAAAGCAATATATTGGAGCATTTACTTGGAGAGGTATATTTTACGTGGTCTCCACTATCTATTACACCAAATTAACATGTGAAGTTAACATTTTTTAATTATGAAGCCTAGGTGTCAAACTCAAACTCAAACTCAAAATAAAATTTTAATTTTTATCCCCTAAGAATCTTGAACTGCCTATTAGACTTTGGGTTTCCTTAAATCAACACAATCTTGGTCTAAATTGATCTTAATTTGTCCATGGTTTCTAGGAATATATTCTTCTTCTTTTTTATATAGACTTTTAGTGCATAGAGTAGGTGGCCCATAAACCAGTATAAAGTGAACACCCAGCTATTAGCTAACTCTTCAGTGATACATATAATGGATTGAAATTCTTTTTGATGCCTTGAGAATGGCTATGAAGTATAATGGCCACTTGCACTAATTGAATGGTCTTTCTTTTCTTTTAAAAAACAATAAAGAAAGAAAGAAAGAAATCTTGGTTTCTCTTTTACTGTCTCCCTCAAGACCATCAGAACAAAAGCATTATGATTCATGAAACCAAAAGTACTAGAAAATATTATCCCAAAGTTAATCTTTGAGAACTTTTCTTTTACTTTAAATTGGAACCCTCCACATTGAAAAATGAAAACCATATAGTAGTAATATATATGAGAACTTGTACGAGTATTCCATCATAGGTGTCACATTGATACTGTCATGGAATAAAAAGTAAGGCATTTACACATAAGTAACACTTTTTGGCTTGCTTGCAAAAAAAAATATATATATATATATATATATATTATTTCATAATATTTTATACATATGTTGATTTGATATTTTATAATTGAAATAACATCACTTTCACTTAGCTCTATCATTGATATTTCTTTTTGTGCACCAATCACAAAACATAATAATAGGTCATATTTATAATTGTTAAAAAAAAATAATAATAACGGTGTGTATGCTTTTCTTGTTGGTATGACCTACTATGACTCCCTCCCTCCCCCAAAAAAAGACCTTTTAAGATCTTCAAAGATATCATTTGTGAGTGCTTAACACCCTTAAGCAATAATTGTGAATAAAGTATTATTGAACCTTTAAGATTTGCCTAAACATTAATTAAATATTCAAATGATATTGACATGAGGGGTGGAGAACTTGTTAACGAAGAAAATTAATAATTTATATGAAATTCGTATTTAACAAGATGGACTTTAAGCCCATGGCTTTTTTAATGTAATTTTTCCTTTTTTTTCGAGATTAAAAAAAATAATAAATAAATAAAAATTTCTTTTCACTTGTAATGATGCTACTGGTACGACGGCTGGAAATAAATGGAATCGATCTAAGTGTCACAATTTCAAAATTGTTTTTTTTTTCTTTTTTCTTTTTTAATTTCAAACACAAACCAAGTTTGAGCCCATTATCAAACAAAACTACATGTTTAAGGTTGACTTATGTTCTTATCAAGCAAGTTCAAACTTATTTGCAAGCTACTTAATTAAATTATTCTTTTCCCCTATGTAATAAACATGATGACTAATAATTTTTTTAATTCCTTTTTGTAAATTTATGCTAATAATTATTAATAACTAAGTCATATTTGAAATTATATAATTTGACTTAATTAGATACGATGATTTTTGTTTATAAACTCATTAAAATTATTTCACTAACATTTATTATTAAAATTATATATAATTTTTACTAGGCTATCTATATAGTATTATCACTAAATTATAAATAATGATTCAATCTCAAATTTATATCCAATGAACTTTTTTTACAAACTTTTATGATTCAATCTCAAATTTGTATTACTATATAAGTATTTTTTTATACATGCATACATATAAATATATCCAAATTAAGCTTTGTGTTTATGAGGTTATTCATGAACATAATATTATGTTTAAACTTTGATCACACCTAACTTTAGATTTGAACTTGACTTATTTGATAAATAAACGAATGTAAACAAATTTTTACTCGAGTTGAGCACAATTTATATATTTATGAATAGCTCTATTCATTTATATTTTTAGTTACTAGAGCTTGGTGAAATAAGAATAAATAAAGTATCAAGTAGAGATAGACCCAGATATAAGAATAAATAAAGAAATCATAGTCAGTATCAAGTTTAGGTTTGTTTCAAGTTGTAACATCAATATAGTTGACAATGCTATACATAATGATGATTTTGTCTCCTATTTTTATTTTTTGATACCTGATCCGGAAGGTACAGACGAAGTTAGGGTTTACCTAGCTATTAGAGCTATTACAAAAATTTGGGTCCAACCAAAAATGATGATGTATGTGGAAATTTGAAACCAGGAACAGCTTGTATTATGAGCTTGATTCCTTGTTGGCTTAGGTGTTGGATATCTGCAAACTGTGTTCTGTTATTCCAATGGAGTTCCTTGTTTTGCTTCCACCTATACATATATGCTCTATTCCTTTGATAATGCTCGTGAATCCCAGCTGTGTAGCTTTTATTACTGCACTTTGTATGGCTCTCTGCATAGCTACGACTGTGGACTGGGTTTTTGTGGTGTAGCATCCTTCCAAAATTCTTCTTCCCACCCTGCTTATGGCTTCAAATGCAATTCCATTACACTAAGGGCTTGCCAGTCCTGATGATCTTGTCTTTCAGTTGTTCAAGTTTGAAAGCAACAAAATACTAAACCAGATCCCAATTAATTTCTCATCCTTTACACTACTTAAGCTTAAGTCAAAGTAATCACGATGGTAATTAGTCTATAGCCTGTGATATCTATCCAATTATTTAATTATTATAGAGTTGTTCATCATAACAAGTGTCTCCAGGATATAACAAATAATAATTATAGAGAATTCTATAAATTTCCTTGTATTATTATCTCTTTTCAATTTTCAGTAGAAAATAAAAACTAAATTTAACTATATAAATCAACAATAAAGAGATACCAATAAAAAGACAACATTGAAAGGTCACAACTTATAAAATATTGTTAAAATTGTTTTTAGAAGTCAAAACAATTAACCCTCACTTAAGGCACAATTTATTGCATAATTTTGTAGCCTTGAAGTGTTTTGGACCTTTTGGTTGGCTCTTCGCTTAAGTGAACTGTATTTGGTTTGAGCGAGTTATTGAGCAAACCTGAAATGCCTCAAACATTGTTTGAAACCTGAAATGAAGTCTAAGAAAATGGTTTCCTTCTGCAAATAAAAGGATTTTTCTTTTTTTTGGCGCTCTAGAATTCATGTGAAGGTTTTTTCAGAGTCAAGGAATACATTTTTTTATATCCTTTTATTTTTGTACTTTGTGCTTGATTTTGTCATGAATTTGAACACTTTACTGGAATTATTCCCCTTGTGCTGGTTGGGACCTCACTTCACTCAATTTGACAATTATTTTATTTTAATTCTTGCCCTTTTCTTTGGCTCATCTGAGCTAATTGAATTTATCCCAATTAATTTTTGGGCGTTACTCCCACTTTTTTTTTTTTTTTTTTTTTTTGAAACTGGCGTTACTCCCACTTGATCTGATATCATTTGTGAACTTTGTTGGTTGGTTTGCTTGTTTCAACTCATCGCAAGACTAGATCACCAAACCACTAAATCTAACCCCAATGTGAGAGGTAAATTAGGTAACCATGTTTGGGTTGAACAAAATGAATTGACTCAGCTGGGCTAGCAAGGAGTCTTTTTCTACGAAGTGTCAAGGGAGTCAGGAGGTATATCTATTGGGATAGTAGGAATGATGGACTCAATTATTATTTTTTTTTTGTTATGCATATTTTATTCCATATTCTTTTATCAGATATTATACAAAGATTTGCAATGATAATAAATAATATTAAAAATACATTTTCCATATCATATATCATTTCATATGAATGTATTATTAATAAGAGTTAAAGGTTAGAAAATTTGATACACAATTGCTTAAAATATGAGAACTTTGAAATATAATTATGGTTAAATTACTTCAACAAGCCTATAGTTTGTACCTTAGTTGAAATTAGGTCTTGGAATTTTAATCTCATTCATATCCGATTCATTGGTTAGTGAAAGTTGAACCTTTAGGCCCTATTTGGATTTTTTTTTTTTTTTTTTCCATCACTCATCACTCCTCACTCAATTTTCGTCACTCATCACTTATAACCCATCACTCATCACTTAAAATACCCTAACTCCCTACACCCCACTCGTTTGGACATTGTTTTCAGTTTTCATCATTCAAATATTTCAACCTTTTTGTGGGACCCATACCTGATCACTTAAAGCATCCCACTACGGCTTCTTCTTCATCTTGGTCTCCGTTTGCTCCGATGGTGAGCTCGAAGCTACCGACACGGTGGGGAAAAGACGATCTTGATTAGTATCCCTAAACCCAATAAAAACCATGTGGGTTTTGTTTAATTTTGAGTTGATCTTGATGTTAAATTTTGAGTTGGAAAAAAAGATCTTGATGTTAAATTTTGAGTTGATCTTGAACTTCATATGTTTAGATTTCTAAGTTTAATTTTAGTGGGTTTTGTTTGTTTCTATTTGGTGGGTTTGTGTGGAGGAACATGTTTGTGGGTTTGTGTTTGTGTGCTAGAGAAAAGATCGTGAGAAGTGGAAAAAAAAACCCCAAAAACCCAATGAAAAGGAATGGAAAGAAGAAGAAGCCAGTGTGAAAGGAAAACTCACCGAACCAAGTGAAAAAAAAAAAAACAAATGTTGTGGCTGTTGCTCCGACCGTGGGTCCCAATATGTAGTTTTAATTACGAAAATGCCATTGAAAACAGAGTAACGAAAACTGAAAACACCTAAAATTTTTTTCAATTTCCATAACTCATTACTCAAAAATTAGAGAATTGGGTGATGGAAACAAAAACTGAAAACAAAAACCAAACAAACTTTTTTTCGTGGGACCCACATATTTTGAGTTATGAGTGATAGAAACAGAGTTATGAGTTATGGAAACAACAAATCCAAACAGCCTCTTAATCACTCTCTGATTCTGGGTATGCACCTTTCTAGGGTAGGAACTTTTCCAAAAGATTAGTCATTAATGTGAGTCAAGTGTGAGACTATTAATAACATCTCCTCCAAATAATAAAAATTTGTCAATCTGTCTCTGAAACGAGAAGGATCACTAAAAAAAGGACAAGAAGGTGGAGGTTGCTTTGACACCAAATGTTAAGTACATTTGGAAGAGACCGGTGTTTCGATTTCACTATCAACTCCTCTAAATTCTGAACATCGTACCACTATTAGGTAGGAATTTCTTAGTGATCCTTCTTCTTCCAGAAACAAAATGGTGGATCTCAACTCTATATTGTCAAAACTTATTTGTAATGATTAGTCTAATTATCGCACGTGCGTATCAAAGATGGCATTTTTTTTTTTTTTGGTTAAAAGGGTAAATTATAGTAAACCCACCTATGGTTGACCCATTTGCACTTTGCCCACCTGAGATTACCTCTGTTAGTCTCTCATTACCCATCTCCGTTAAAAACATTTATTTAAGACTAAAACAAATTTAAAATGGATCAAAGAGTTAGGGTTTGAATTTTTTTACAAATAGTGATGAACAATACAAATCAAAATTTTTGAAATTAAAACTAGTACAAATCAAATGCCCACATATCACAACAAACACGACACAGATCGAAGAGAGAGCCCACAAATCACAATAAACACAAAACAAAAGTTCCACCATGGGTATGGGTTTGGTTTAGATCGGAGAGAGAGAGAGAGAGAGAGAGAGAGAGAGGAGGGAAAAGTTTGAGGGGTTTTGAAATTTAAGGTCTAATTGTGTAGGATTTTTGTGAATGTTTGAAAGAGTGGCTAAAAGGATTTTTGTGAAATTAGACTATAAACATAACAACAAACTCCCCGGTGCTTAACTTTCTACTAAAATTCTATGTCAGTTTTCATAAAACCTGCAACTAGTGTCCAAGGATGGGCTTGAAGCCACTCTTCCCTACTACTTTCTTGAGGAATCACACTCAAAACATTATCCAATAAGTTCTCCTTTGCAAAGATAGCCGTTGATATACCATTATGTGCATAAAAAATTTGCCAAGAAGGATCCAATGCATATTATATCCATTAGGGGATTATATTGACGCTCTGTTTGGTCACTTAGAAAGGATGGAAAAGATAAAAAACCAAACTTTCGAATGATAAATTATCCACAATTGAGACCACTAAAAACCAAGACTTTTATTCAACAACACCAAATTCAACTTCTAAGTTGGCTTTGCATTTTTTTTTTTCCCCTCAGCAACCAAATGAAAGGTATTTAATTATTTCGCAAAGCAATTGATGAGTTAGTATATATGGGAAGGAAATAATAACGCAAAAACAGAATTTTTGAAAATGTTTTTTTGGATCTGTGTGAATATGAAAAAAAAAAATTGGATTAATTGGCTCAAGACCGTTCATACCAAGATGAAGTATGTTCATGAACTTGGGTTTACAATTTTTACAAATCCACTATTAGTTCTTATTTCTCTTTCTTTCTTTTTTTTCTTTTTTTTTAGGAGGAGAGAGACATAAAAGTTGAACAAAAAGACATATTTACCATTATTTTTAACAGAGGTAGGTAACAATAGACTAACAAATGTAATCTTAGGTGGGCAAAGTGTTAAGTTTTAAATCATGGATATGCAAAGTGAAAATGGGTTAAACCATAAGTAGGTTTACTGTAATTTGCCCTTGTTAAAATTTCGAAACCATCCACATTCAAGACTTATCTATTTGTTCAATTACATAATCAATTATTTGTACTTTCATTGGATTTATGCATTTGTTTGATAACATAGTAACTTGTTGGATTATTCACGTGTGAGTAGTGTAGTTGGTTAAGTAGGGAAATCCCACATTGGATACTAATGAGAAGAAAGAGTGGTTAATATAACACAGTTGAGCTCATACCTATTGGGCTTAGGCCTTTTGAGTTAAATATGTTTCTATATGTTATATAAACTACTTTGTGAGTCTCCCCAAGGTATTTCTCTCCCCACTCTCCTAAATATATAGGGTAGAGATATTAATTAAACATAACACTAAAACTTATACCTTATAATGAATAGATTCTACATTAATTCTTTAGAACATAAGCGGTTTAGCGCCTTTTAGGGATTTTGATTAACTCGAGATTTGGACATTAAAAACATTTAAAATATGTTTAAGGACCTAAAATTTGTTGGGAGTCAAAGGCTCGTAACTCAAATTTAAACACTCAAGGCCCAAAGGTTAGGAACTTATGCCATGATGAGCCATAAATTGTCTTTTAACCCATGTTTCTTAATATTATTTGTATTTCCAATTTAAAATTATTAATTTTTGGATTGTTTTATTTTAATCTTATGGATTATTATTTTAGTTTTTTATTATACATTGCAATTATTGAGGTTTAAGCAAATATGTTTGCAATTTACAAACCTTTAACTTTTATTAATAATACATGTGTATGAAATGATATTAGAGTATTTAATATCATTGTAAACTTTTGAGTAATATATAAAAACAAATATGTGTACATAAAAGTAAACATATAATAAAACATATCTAGACTATTAATTATAATGACATTTAGTTGTGATATAATTATTTAAGGTGATGAAGCCAGATTTTATGTGGAAAAAATATTTTTAGAAAGACATAGAGTCGAGATATATATGTATTGATCAAGATGAAATTTACAATTATGATTTTCAATTCAAATGGATTTTCAAAATCTATAACTTTTTTCATCTTATTATAGGAAATGACAAACATAAAACCATTCTACCTTCATTATCTGTAGGAATTTCATGTGATATATTTCAATGATTTCAAAATTTATTTATTACAATGACATGCAATTCAAGATGGGATAAAATTAGGAATGAGTTTTTATTTAATGGCAAGTGCTAAATCCAAATTTGAACAATTTAAGGATGGTGTCCTAAATAAATGGGTTTTTGGAAAAGTTATTACAAATGTGCAAACCTTAATTAAAATGTAACGAATAATAAGGATGATAAAATTAAATGAAGCAGTTCCCAATTCATTCACCCAACAATGTATTGCAAAACGAGCAGCACCTAAAGAGAGAGTACTTACAAAATACAGTATAATAAAATTAGAGAAGGCAGTTCCAAATCTGCCCCAATAAAATGTTACAAAAGGAATAGTACCAAAAGAGGGAGTTTGCACAAAAGACATTCTGTAATAATAGGTTTTATTACTTTCATCATTGGTACTAATTAAACTATTTGCACTCACTTTCTTATATATTGATTTCTTTTAGTGCTTTACAAACCTCTATGGTTATCAAGTCATCATTTTATGTATTTTACTTATTGATGTTATTTATAACCAAAATTAATTGCCAATATGAAAGATACACAACAAAACATAACACGATCATACAAAAGTGTTTACGGCCTCCACTATGTACATGTAGATATTGATGTATGTAATTAAAATCTTATGTTTTCTTTCAAAGAATGTTTAAATTTTCATTTAATGATGAATTTAATAACAATGTTCATGTGGCATTACACTAATTTCATCATACTTTAGATTGATGATATTGATCTTTTAGAGATGTGAAATAACAATCAATCTAAACAAACCATCTATGCATCTCCATTTCTAATAAACATATGTTACATTATATGTTTGGTTGAATGGTTGTACACGTGTTTTCTATATTACAGTATATGTGGGCATTATAATTAGAATTAAACAATGGAGTTATCACTTAATTAATTTCTAGGAAAATAAAAAACCTTAAAAAGAGTACATCGTTATTGATAAATGGGATGAGTACATTAATTGAAATTTACAAGGCTTTAGCCCTAAGTACACTCTATAAAAAGAAAAGTCCAAATCTAAATTGACTCTTTTAATAACATCCATCATTGACTCAACTCCAACTATGGTGGTCTCTCTTGTAGTTGCCCATATCAAATCTTTTAGTGCTTAGCCCTTAAGCTTCTTTTTGAAATTGGCATATAGATGTCTAACACAAAACCTTATATTTGATTCAGAAACAGATTCTTCAAGAGCAAGAACTAAGCCCTACAATAAAATGTACGGTTAGTATGTATATGCAAATATTAAAGCAATGTTTAAGAGAAAATTAAGAGAAAGATTTATCAACTTTCTGTTGGTCAGAAATAAAGTTCACCTATAGCGCTTCACTAAAGCTAGGGGTGTCCAACCCACCCACCCACCGCCAGCCAATCCAACTACTCCAATTGTCAAACACGGGTTCCGGCCTCTCTAAACCCGACCTCAATAGGTCAGTTGCAAGTCTCCTCTTTCAAAACCCGTGAAACCCAACCCGCCCAAATACATCAATTCTTCTGGCGATTTTCAAGCATTTCAGACTAAATCCTACAAGATCTCATCATTATTTGACGAAATCTAGGCTAGATCTTGATGAATCAGGCCAAATCTCAATCCCGGTGACAAAACCCAAAATTGACTCAAGACAACTTGACACAAAATCCGACGAGTCTTCCAAGTCAATTTCGGGTTACATTTTTATCCACTCAAAGTTTTCGAGTTGAGTCTGAGTTGGGCACAAACTCAACCCGTGGACAGCCCTAACGGGAGTAATATCAACTAATAAATCATGTATAGCTTTCATTTTTCTCACTTTCACAAACTACAAATGCTGCAAGATACATAATATCAATCCCAAATGTTATAAGTAGTTATCATTCAAGAAACCTCTCAAATGACAGGTATTAAGACTAATCAATGGTCCACGACAATCAAGTAATATAGATGTACAAGCAACATGACATCCTCTCAAAGTGGGGAATGGACGTGTGCAAACTAATTTTGGTTGTGTTGCCTAGATTTGAAGATCTTCGATCTTCACAATAATCTCTAATTTATTCAAACAATGCCTCAACCTTCCTTCCAGTATTCCCTTTGCAATCTGCCTAACTTAAAGGCTTTATCAATGGAATGTCTACTTGGGACTTCTCTTTTATTCATTCCATTATGACCATCAACTTCATATTATGATCTCTTCTAAACTTTCCTAATCATGTAGTTGTAATCCACTTTGCAATCACCATTGAACCATTAAAATTCCTTGAACATATGTGTGCATTTACCAACTTTTTTCACAAGAAGAGATCCTTCTTTGTTGAGTGAAGAATATATATCCTATTCACAATTTTCACATTTGTATCTCACCACCTTGCAAAATTCGTTCTTAACCAATATCAATGGATAATCCCACTTGACTTTATAAGCCCTGGCAACCCATTCAAATTCTTAGTGGTCATTAAAAATCCTTACAATCTCAAAAATTGGGTTGTGCATATTAACTTCTTCTGTAAAATCAAAGTATCTTGAGTGTTCTTCATCATCTTCAGAATTAATAGTTATGCCTAATATGTCAGAATGCCCATAATCATTATCACCACCTTCTATATTTTGCTCAATCGCTAAAGCAAGTGGTGACTTTTGCCATTGAGGATGGATTAGAATTTGATGTATTTTGGTTAGAAAGGATTGGGTTGGATTGGACAATGGGGTGGTTTCTCTTTCGTATTTATCATATGCATTGTCCCCTACTAGGCTACTATATATATCAACATAATCATCATCAAAGAAATTGTCTTCTAATCTAGTCCCTTAATCATTAAGATCCTCGTCATCACCATTAATCCCTACCTCCTCCTCAACACCATTCCCACCATCATGATCATCATCACCTTCTTGTATATCATCACCTCCATGCCCGTTATCACCTTGATCATGACCACTACCTTGTTCTTGATCACCTTATTCCTCATCACCACCTTTTTCGTCATCAACACCTTTAGTTAATAGATTATCAAAAAAACACCTTGAGTTAATAGAAGGTCTGGTCCACTTAAGCTAAACAATGGTGTAGGTTTCACATGCTTTACATACATGTGATCAACCTCTTAGGTGAAAATATTAACCATTCAATTAATTCCCTATAATCATTATCATTCTACTAGCCTCATCACATGCGCTTCGCGTGTGTGATGAGGCTTTTTTTTTTTTTTTTTTTTATAATGTCATAATTTTTCATTAATTCCTAAATTTAAGGCTAACTTCTAAAAATGAACAAATATTACATGTTTATTTTGTAGTCAAAATTAAAAATAAAAATAAAAATAAAACTTGTGTTTTTATTTTATATATATCATTTTTATTTTGAAAATTTAATTTATAAGTGGATAAAGCAATTTAAAAATCAATAAGAGAGTGACCCTATTTGTTAGGCAATGTTTTAGTGTGAGTTAGAGTTGTATTTTTACCGGATTGTCCTTTAATTTTGTCTCTACTTAAACATAGGAGTGTAGGGGTATTTTTGAACTAAAAAAATGAAAATCCCAAATAGGAGAAGCCCGTTAAATAGTAATATAGATAATGGATGTAAACCATAATGTAGCTGCAACTAAGGAATCTAAGAATGAAAAGCTTCTGCATTAATAATTTTTAGATTTTTACAAAATACAGACATATCATACACAATAAAATAGTCAATTTTCAATCTTTCAATCATGGAAACCTCCAGTCCCTCATATTCAACATGAGTATCACTATTTTAATAAATAGCCCACCATAGTTTAGAGCAATATCAAATGGGTCATCCTCCATGTTTAGTATCCTAAGCCTACATGCATTAGATTATAATCTTTAATTACAAAATATATATATATATATATATATATATAAAAAGGCAACAAAATGTACACAATGGGATTACTCAATTGGAGACCACAACCATAATATGAATTGGAATAATTGAAAAGTAACTTAGTCAATTCGAGGTGACTATCCTCTTGAACTTGAAAGGGAGAATAAAATTTTTGAGTTAATTTTTTGCTTGATTTTTATTTATTCATCTTACCCCTTAAATACAAGAAGAATTACAGGCTGATGTTTGATGATAATAGTTACCTTTGAAAACAAACTTATAACATCTATCACTATTCCTAAAGACTAACAAGCCTTATTAAGATAACTTCTATCTCTAAGCCTATATTCAAACGATTCAAATAAAAATTTATCCACCACATTGTCCTGGGTTATAACATTCCCTTCTCCTTCAAGATGAAACTTATCCTCAAGATCATAAGACATGAAAATTGGCACTTGCTCACACTGTATCTACTTATTGTGGTAATTCAACAATTTAAGTATTTATTTATTTATTTTTGCCTTCACCCTCTCTCTATATTTTATAGAAGTAAAGAGACGATTTTCTTTCTGGCTATATAAGTTCTTTTACTTGAGCAATACAGGGCTCAATTACTATATAAATCTTCATCCGCTTCCTCCCTTTTTTTTTTTTAATTTATTATTATATGTAGTTTTGGTGAGTATAACATAATTCTAAGTATTTCTCGTATAGTTGAATTAAATGCGTTATTTTGTGTCATATTCTTTGTGCATTTTCTCAAAATTAGATGTTTCTCTCATCATCATACTCATCAATTTATATAAATAAATAAAAAATTAGAGTGGCATTTGTCTTTAAAATTAAAGAAAAAAGAAAAATGCTAGAGAATTTAATGCACTTTGATAGATATCATTAACTTGAAATGCATAAAGAAATAATTACTGTGTCTTTTGTATATTTATATATTTTTGAACACTGAATAAACATAAATTTTATTTTTATGTATTAATTTATTCTTAAATCTTTGTATAAATTTGATTAAATGATTAGAAAAAACAAAACAAAAAAAAAAAAAAAAATTTGTCCATATTCTCTGGCCCCAAAAACAAATCCTAGTTTTGTCCATGAATTTCACATTATTGATATATTAGCCCCATACTGCTAACATAATTGAGTCCGCAAGGCCGTGCAACCACCCTGACAGAAAAGAACGGTCCATCTACCGAGTGGTTGATGAGGCACAAACATTATGGAAACTTGTAACATAATTTTCATGCATTCCTTGTCATGACTTCAAACTAAGCTTTAATTTTATGTAAAACCTAATAATGATCATAACGTGCCAGCTCAAACAACATTTGTGGGGGCAACATGTACTACAACACAGCAACAGTACTGGTTGCAGAGACCCCCACTAAGCCATAATCCATGTTCTAAGGATTATTTTTGGGCTCACTTGAAAGTTGAAATAGGTCCACCACTTCTTTTTTTTCTTTTTTTGAGAAATAAGTTATTGATACCTCTTCGAGTATTTGATTATTTTTTCAGGGGTATATAATTTTTCTGTTCTACACACACCAGGTTATTATAAAAAGAAATTCCATGAATGTGGCTCCAAGATATTGATAAGAGATTTCGAATCCAAAATCTTATGAATATCACGAGGCCACTACTTATTTATTAAGGAAGATGGGAAAACATTGAAATGAAAATGAGGTACACTTACCACGTGCAAGGCACTTAAAGATATACCACTTCCACATGAGTTTCCAACTCATAATGTTTGTTTTTATGGCAACTTGGTCGGACTATTTCTCCTTTATTTTTAATTAATTTTGCACATTTGTAAGCATGTTTTTTCCCCCCAAATGATCTCATAATTGATATTTGACAAACTAAAAGGTTTATAAAAAGTTGTGGCTCCATGTTCTCATGCCTAATTGGGTCCACAATTTGATTATTAGGTTTGGGGGCAACCAGCTTGGTAGATTATTTTTGCGGCTTATGTGTTTTACATCACTGGTTATTTAGGCATAAAAAAGATTTGGGTTCCAATTATCTCAACTAATAAAGTCTTTAATTGTTGAATAAGATATCTAAGGTTTAATCTCTGCCTACACCAAAAACTAATTAGTGTCTTGGTCTGATAATAAAGAGCTATCATCAGGAGTAGACGGTATAGGTTGAAACTTTCTCAAAAAAAAAAAAAGCATGAAAAAGACATATATTTATTTATTTATTTTATGTGAGAATTAGAAATGATATATCAGGTGTAGGGAATATTTTTTCTCTTTATTTTTTTTGTGCATATATTACGAGAAAAATACCATAATTTGGAAACAAAATTTAAATAACATTGGAATTTGTTTATAATCTAAAAATGATTTTGGCTCATAAGAGAAGTTAGGGAAGATATGCTTATGGTTCTAGTTCAAGCGCTCGACATTTATATAAACAACATGTAGTTTTGGGACAAAATGGACTTCTGCCCTTTTCAGGGAAATTAATTAGCCTTTTACCCTTATTCCCAAACTAAATAGGGAAATGCCCCTCTTTTGAAACTCGACTTTTTCAAAATCAAGTTAAGCCCTATAGTGACGTTTTCAAGGACTTTTATTGCCAAATCCCACAAATATTCACTATTCCATAAACACCAAATCTCAAAACTACAAGACAAAATGGGCTTCTGTCCTTTTTAGGAAAATTAATTAGCCTTTTGCCCTTCTTCCTAAACTAAATAGGGAAATGCCCCTCTTTTGAAACTCGACTTTTTCAAAATCAAGTTAAGCCCTATAGTGACGTTTTCAAGTTATAGTGACGTTTTCAAGGACTTATAGTGACGTTTTTAAGGACCTATAGTGGCGTTTTGTAACTTGATATCCATGAAATTGAGTTATAGGCAATAAATTGCCTATAACTCGATTTCATGGATATCAAGTTACAAAACGCCACTATAGGTCCTTAAAAACGTCACTATAGGTCCTTGAAAACGTCACTATAGGGTTCCAGATTTTTTTTTTTTTTTTTAAAACTCGATTTTTAGAAAGTCGAGTTTCAAAAGAGGGGCATTTCCCCATTTAGTTTAGGAAGAAGGGCAAAAGGCTAATTAATTTTCCTAAAAAGGACAGAAGCCCATTTTGTCTTGTAGTTTTGAGATTTGGTGTTTATGGAATTGTGAATATTTGTGGGATTTGGCAATAAAAATAGGCAATTTTTTTTTTCTCTTTTTATTCTTTTTTATGGGTTTGTCCGGAATCTAGGATTTGTAATTTTCCATGCCCTAGTATGAGTTTCGAATTCCAAGTACAATTTACTAGTTACTATCTAATTTTGTCCAACGTTTAGAGTTGTACTTCAATTAAACTCAAAGTCTATAAGATTAAAAAGAAAAGAAATTTCTGAACTTTTTTGTAAAAAGTTTCACATGATAACAAAGCAATCATGCACCCTTCTCTTCATTTGACTATTTTGAGGGTCCATATATGGCTCATGAGTAAGGCTTGCACGGGAGGGGATGTTTATTAGTATATAATTATATATTACCTATTACCCTAACCTTAGTAGACTAGTAGTATTGCTAGAATTGTTGTTAGGAAATTAAGAGTAATAAAAAAAAAAATAACAAAAAACAAAATTTAAAATTAACGTAATTTGGTTTAACGGTCTGCGTCTAAAATACATATATAATAATGTAAAATTAAACAATTTTAATGTGTAGAAGACCACACTCAACGTGGAATGAATTTAGAGATCTTGGATTATAATATTTCTAACAAATACATCACATCTAAACTTCTCACTCTTATAATTAATGGAGATTGAAAAAAAAAAAAAAAGTGCTATGTATACGTCCATAACATTTTCACAACAAAATTCTAAGTGGTAAGTTGTTACTGATTCTAATTTAAATTCACCACTGAAATTATTTTTTTTATCACCAATAACAATCTGTCATTTAAAATTTGTTGTGAACGTATTGTAGAAATGAAATAGACGTAGGATTTCCTAAAAAAAAAAAAATGTAAAGAAAGTACATAAAAGACAAGTTTGATTAGCTCACTTGCCATCCTTGTCAAACCCATAGGTTTAATATTAATAGTCCTCAAAATCATTCAGTGGTTCAGCATGATCAGGCACAATCCAGACAAGGCAGTTGGCAGAGGCGGCGCCACCTTAAGGCCAGGCCCTGACCTGAAATTTTTTTTAATATATAATAATTTAAAAAAAAATTATGTCTATCCTTTAAAAGAAATTTGGGAACACCTTCAATTTTTTTTTATGCCAATAAAATTAAATTTTTCTCCAAAATTTATTCTACATTCAGTGGATGAATAATTGCTTGGTTGTGTACATTAAAAGAGATGCAGTTTGTAGTATTGATAATTAGACTATCATATACCAATTTCAAAATATGAAAATAGAAGATAATTGTAAACTTTATGTATTTATGTGTTTTTTTTATTGTTGTTGTTGTCAATACATGAATTTCTCTTTTTATTAAATTGTATAATTTATACTTCTTAAAGAACACCTTGAGAAAAATTCCTAAAGACGCCACTGGTAGTTGGGACACTTGCAAATTGTTCCCATTTCCTAATCTTAGTTTTTAACCTTGGATGCTTTATGCCTATTTAAAAAATCATTATTGATTTATCTTCGTTGCCTAAAAAAAACCTAATTCTTAATTAATTAATTCAAGACACCGTCAAAGATAAACTAAGAATTAAGTCTTTAATAATTGCGATCTAGATCACAATTCATCCAAGTGTCACTACTCTTATCTTTAAAGAAAATATTAGGTTTATATATTACTTTATTTATTTTTGTCTTGTAAAGTTTGGTTGAATCTCAACAGTACACGTGACGTGATCGGTGATCTAGATCATATATATATATATATATATATTAATATTCATAAATAAATAAATTTAACATATTTGGCTGACCAAATAAATAAATAAATATAAAAGTTGCTTTGGTTAGCATGAACCTCACTTTCATTAGTTTTATTATATACTATGAATTGAAAATACCCATATGAATACCATACAAAGACACAAACTTACACAACAAAAAGCCTATAGAAAAATAATTTTTGGGAAAATAAATCACACCGCAAACTTCGCAAATAGAATACTTTAAATTTGTGGATTCGATTAACGTGAAGTTTTTGTCTTTCTCTTACTGGAATACACGATGAACTTCTTCAATATGGTCAAATAATTCCTTTCTTTCATTAATAAACAAATTGTTACGACCAAGTCATCCTCTTTTTGTGGACTAAATTTATAATTGTTTTCATTTTTTTTCCCTTTTTTGATAAGCCTTTTCACTTCTTAATTGGTTGGCATTATTCTCTAAGGCTTTCCTAGGCTCATACTTCTTGTCTTGGTTGATGGGATTTGCCCCGATCGATAAAAAGTAATGTTAAGGATATTATAAAATTTATTAAATAAAACTCACAGATCGATGTGTTACAATCACAAAAAAAATAAACTCAAACATTCATTTACTAGATAATTTAAATCCATTAAACCCATTCAGTTTGTAAGCTTTTTCTAATAATAAAACTTGTTCCATTTTTAGCATTTTCCTTCTATAATTTGTAAGATTTGTCATGGGTCAAATCATTTAGAGTATTTAATTAGGATAACTCTATTGTAAAATTCTTTAAATCCTCATCATTTAGTGATAAAGAAATGAATTAGGTTTTGACATTTTGTTATTTGAACAAAATTTAATTACAAGTATATATGTACATCTTGTACTTTACTTAATTTACTTAATTCAATTTAGAAACATGGATGCATGAAATTTTATTGGAAAAAATATTTATAATTTTTTTAGGACAAAGTTTAGCTATAAATTTGATTGTAGTCACTTAATTCAATTTAGAAACATTGATGCATGAAATTTAATTGGAATTCTAGGACAAAGTTTAGTTATAAATTTAATTGTAATCAGTAGCTATTGCTCGCCAAATCTTTTTTTTTTTTTTTTTTATTAAATAGAGGTCATTTGTATTCCTCAGAAACCACCATGCTCTAATGCCAACATTGGATATGGACCTAACTATCTCACAAAATTCTAAACCCAAGAGATTCGTTATTAGTAACACACAATCGTTTCTTAGAAAATATATTCTATTACCTTCATTGATAATAACAATTCCCACTTAAAAAATTAACATGACTACATATTTTGAAAATATAATTGTTGGATTACATATTCTTTATGTTCTTAACACACATGTCAAATTGTGTGTCAATAAGATATTATTTACTATTTGATCCATAAACTTATTTTTATATATAATTTTATACTACAAAAACTTGAAAGGTAAATATTTGATTGATAACATAATTATTGATCTTAAATTTTCTGAAATTTTTTCAAGTATAGAGAATATAATAATAAAATGTCATCTTATGTTGGATTTGTTAGAATTCACATCAAATAATATATATATATATATATATAAATATATATATTTATATTAATGTTTTTAAATATATTTAAAAACATAAGGTTCAAAGCCTAAAATATACTTTTAAGTTTTGCCAAAACTTTCTAGTAAAAAAGAAGAAAATTTGCCCACGGCACTCTAATATTTAATTAGTCCATCCGTTCGGCTAATTGAATTCAAAATTTTCTAAACGTCTTTACGTCAAAATTGATCTGTTCAATGCTGCATTGGACTCGAGAAGCTTCATCTATAGAATGGCGCAAACATTGGATGATCAAATCTTGGGTTTGATTTTATCATAAATACCAAAAAGTCAAATCCCCAAGTGACACTCGACTGGTCAAGAAATTCTTTTGATCTTTTCTTTTGACAAAATATTGGGGAGAACTGACCAAATTACGGTCTATTTAGAATTAACTTTTTTTATCATTTATTTAAAGGTCACATATATGCATACACACACAAAGGCTTTCGAATCAACATATTTTTATTAATTCATTTTGTTTAAAATATAAATTGTATAAAAGTAAGGTTGTAAACCAAAAAAAAAAAAAACCTTAAAGGTTTAAAAAGATTTATACAAACTAATAAATAAATAAAATGATCTTGGAATTTTTTTTTTTTTTTAGAACTTGAAAACAGAAGTTTTATTCAATGAGGTTGTGTAATTTTGAACTTGTTTAAACTTTAGTGCATTGTGGAATTTCCTCAAGCCACACTTTAACATGCTTGAATTCATCTAATAAATATAAAAAATAAAATGCCTCTTGTGCAAACATTAGTTGTGATCTCTTTCAATTAATAATTTGACTAATTATCTTAATATTTCTTCTTACGTAGATCGTTTTAGATATGATTTTATCAATTTCAATTTAAAAAGCTTCTTTGGTAAAAGTAACTTTAACAAATATTGTAAATAAAATTCAATAGTGATACATGCATTTGAATAGAAATTTAGCTCTTTTATATATATTACTAGTATGTAACTCGTGTTTATACACGTGAATGATGAATTGTAGTAATTAGTTTGGGTTATTAAACATATAGGACATAGTTTTTCTTTGCAATTTTCATGATATGTACTATATATACTATATCAATTCACAATTATTGTCTGTGAAATTTTACTAAATACAACACAAAATAAAATAATAAATTTGTCAAATAGTATCTTTTAAATTGAATGAAGATAGGTGTATAGAATCGTTCAGCTCAATTACAGTTTGTTACATTCAATATCTTTGCATTCAACATATATGAATAGAAATAGTATAAAAAAATATATGTTCATTAGTTCAGAGAAAAAATAACAACAAAAATCTAAACAATTAATTTGTATGGAAAGGTAACAAAAGCAAAATCAATTTTGATTCTAATAGAATTTTCTCTAAACTTTGGTTTAAAAAATTATATATATATATATATATTACCTAGTTAGTAATGGACTACACATAGTCATGGTATATTACATAAATGACTTATATATTTGAATTGTTTTTAGTTATACAAAAAAAAAAATACTCATAAATATAAAATCATTCAAACTCTCTTCTCCTCTAATTTTTTATATAGAATTAAATATATGATTAGGTTTTTTATGGTTTATTTATATTGGACTTCTTCTTTTGTACACTAAATTAACTCATTTGGTATAAAAATTAAAATGCTTAAATTAGATGGGACACGTGGTGCAAAATTAAATTCTAATTAAAATTCAATTTTCACACTGAATTAACTCACTTGGCACAAAAATTTTAAAATTATATTAGATGGAACACGTGGCTTAAAATTAAACTTTAATAAAATTCCAATTTGAAATCTAATTAGATTTTCTCTCAACTTTGCCTATATATATATTAGTAAGTCAATTGGATTTTTTTATATATTTGTAATTCATAAAACATTTTTTAAAATTTTATTCTTAAAATCAAATAAATTCAAGGCGGACAATAGAAATTGATTTATCAAATATACTATTATAGTTTCATTTAATATTAAATAGAATGACTCAATAACCTTATCCTTCACAAGCAAATATCATATTCACTTCAAATCAAATTTATATTATAATTCTTCACATCAACCAAATAAAAAGCACAAAATATAAAAATAAAATACTTATTATCTTATACAAAGTCATGGGAATAAGTTTAGGAGTGAGCGAGAAAGAAGTTGTTTAATGGTGATTGATTATCAATAAATGCTTTTAGAGAAATCAAGAGAAAGTATATGTGGTTTAATGACAAGCCTTAAGAGAAGAAACTTTTGATGGGAAGACTTTTTTTTTTTTGGGTAAATGATGAAAGTCTTTTTAAGATCTGTTTGAATACCGCTTATTCTGCTAAAAACTGAAAACACTGTAGCAAAATATTTTTTATTATTAAAAATACTGTTCACGCATTTTTTATCACTTGACTGGTCCATGAACAGTGCCATGGGACCAGCCAAAAAAACGCAAACGCAAAAATGCCGCTACGCAAACCCACACATAAAGTGAGATAGAGAGAAAAATTGCATAGTATGTCTTCAATTTTTTAGCTAGACATACACACTTTTTCAAAAGAAAATATAAATGAGTATGAAACATACTTCATTTTAGGTGGTTATACAAGAATAGCGCTATACTTTAGAACCAAGAGTATGGGTCTTCTTGTATTTGAAGGTCTTAGGCAATTGCTTTGGAGATAAGCTAGCCCTAAATATTTCCAACTCAACTCTTATTTTTGTCACAACTATGGTATTAATAAAAACATGTTTCCTTTTTAGTATCATGAAATTGAATCACACGTCATGATTAGGTTTTGCATCAAATTGGAATTTTCACATGAGGTTTTGAGGAACATGGAAATAATGACTTAAAAACATGATCACATGAGTTAAGATATTATCACATTACGAAATCTTGTAGTGCATGAGTGGACATGATCTTAAAAGGGAAAATCCATGTGATTTTTATGTAGAATGAGCTAAGGATGGATAAATGAAATGAAAACTTAATAATATGTCATTACAAATTGGATTTACATCTCTAGGTTTATTTTCCATATTTGATCTCTTCATC
This sequence comes from Quercus lobata, assembly GCF_001633185.2. Classification (NCBI taxonomy): domain Eukaryota; kingdom Viridiplantae; phylum Streptophyta; class Magnoliopsida; order Fagales; family Fagaceae; genus Quercus; species Quercus lobata. Next base: position 64,738,155 of record NC_044906.1, on the reverse strand, counting down.
ATGTGCACAAACTTTTTTTATGTATGGCATGACATTTATGAATGGAACTACTTGATTTTGATGATGAGAATAAAAATTGTCCATTAATTACTAAGAGATCGTTCTTTAGATCAACCTAAATGGCTGTTTAAGACCTTTTCCCAGGGCTCGTCCTAGGCCATCAACAAGTACCTCCTAAAATTTTTTTTTTTTTTTAAATCCTCCAAATGTGGGCGGGAATAAGTGATTTTTTTTTTTTTTTTTTAAAACGTGTGAATTTCACTTTTTGTTCCTCAACCCAAAAAATTATGGATTAATAAAAATCAAATTCAAACACTATTAAGTGAATTAGTTATATTAAAATGTAAGAAAAATTGATCTTAAATATAAAAGATACATTTAAAGTTGTTGCCTTAAATGTCAAACTGTATTAATTCAATCCTACCTTCTGATCTCATCACTTAACATCTGAACTTAGATCAAACGATTTAGGTTAATGCTTAGCTTCTATCATTATTTTCTAAGTTTGTAAGTAGGATTAAAACAATGTTAATTTTTATTTCATTTGTAACTAGGAAAAAAGTTAAGGTAATTTTTATAAGAAAAATATATAATAATTTTTTTTAAAAGGTGTACATTTTTTTTGGTTTTCTTATTTTTCTCATAAATACTTAAATGGAAATTCCATTATACATATCTCTTCTTTTTTTCTTTTTTCTTTTTTTTTTCTTTTTTTTGAGAGAGATTTAGAAGGATAAACATATTTAGCTAAGCCTCCATTATGAGACTTACTATTTAGGCTATGTTTTGATTCAAGTAGACCATCATTTGTAAAGATAAATAAGATAACAAGGGATCCTCTAGACCCAATACTCTTATAGGGTTTATTCAAAACAAATATAAGTATTAGTGAAGCACTCAACGGTCTAATGCAATTAAGAAAAAAAAAATTTAAATATTTTTTTAGAAATATATATATTATGAAAGAAATATTTTGACTTTTATTAGATTTTTAATAATACCCTTATATTAATTTTTAGTTCTCGGTATATATATATATATATATATATATTTTAACGGAGTATTATTAGATATTTTAGATGCACGTATTTTCACACTCACGTGAGATATATGCATACTAAACCTCCTTATATCTTATCCATTCTAGCACCTTCTGGTTTGTACGAACTGACACAATTAATTATCAACATTTCACAGCTACTTTCCTAGCTAGCTTCAATTCACAAATAAATGTTGTCCCAGGTCAGTGTGCCTCAATTATAAACATTTGAATCCTTGTTTACTTGTCTGTGGGGTCGCTAATCCAGCACCATTCATCCCTTGACAATGACCATAATCCGTTTCTGTGGTTTCTGACTCTGTCACCTTCTTAATGAGTGATTAGATGGCAACTTATTATAAACTCTTTTGATTTTTGGGTTAAAAGTTTTTGCAATTTGTTGGTGTAGATCTACTTTTTGTCTACGTTTTATTTCAAATAATATATGCTAATTTTTTATAAATAAACTAATTTTTAGATATATGATCTCTTAATTTGTTTTGAATGAAGGGATTGCATTAAATTTAGCTATGGCTGGTTGTAAGCTGTTAAGTACATTCACAATTGTTGGTGCTTCTTTGTTTTAACTACTCTTGGTAGTTTTGGGGTTAGCAATTATTTGATTTTGATATATTAATTTATGGGTGCGGATTGTTTTGTTTGCCTTAAATTATGGTTGGAAGCTACCTTTTTAGTTGGTTGATGGTCTCCAAAACCAACCCTTTGGATTTTCAGATGTGACAAAGGATCGAGTAGTTATAGTTCTACACAAAATGTTGCGATTATTTTACGTGTCAGACTGTAATTGATTGTCTATCACTATTATAGAGTCACTATTTTTTCTTGATTATTCACAATTTTAAACTAAATAATTGTGACATAAATTGTAATATTTTATATAGTCTTAGAATTTTTGAAAACAGTCTGCGTTGGTTGTAATTTCATATCACAATCTTTTCTGCTTCCATTGTTGGATTGGGTAGTACCACTAGGATTTCAGTGGTTGAAACGCCCTCAGATTTAGGCGGGACCACTTCAATAGATATTGTCCTCTTATAACAGTCCTTCCACCAAAAAAAATAAATGAAACTTGGCTTTCCATGAAATTATTCGAGCTCTTGGATTGGTAATAATGAAAAGTAGATAGGCTCACAAAGCTACAAAATTAGAAGCCAACTAAATTTCACCCACCAAAAAATAAGAAAGTTCATTCCTGGCACAACTTTCATAAATACTTATTTATATGATAACTCACGTTCACTTTGTGAATATTTTTTTCTTTTCTTTTTTTTCTATAATACTCTTTGTGATTGAGTTTTAGTGGGGATGGGCCGAAATTAGGCCCTGTTTGGTAGGTGTGTTATAATACATATTTTTACATTTTAAACAATATTATATATTTTTTTATATACTTTTTCATCTATATGTATATCAAAAATACTTAGACAATATTTCTCAAACTCCTCTACCAAACCAGCTCATTTGTGACAATGATTTACCTTTTTAAGAACTTTTTTTTTTTATTATTATACATGAATAATTAAGGGTGTAGATGTCATGAACACACCATAATGTGTTTTTTTTTTTTTTTAAATTACTAAAAGCTCTTAGCCTTTTTTATCCATTTAAATCTGAATTGAAACCTGCAGTTTATCTTCTTTTTTTTCAAAGTACATGTTCTTTAATTTAACCACCATGATTTTTTTGTTAAAAGAAGTTAAACTTATTCCCGAAGGAAACGGTACCTTCTTACGTCTTCTTCATGGTACGAACTCATGAGATATTTTGTCCGTAAAGAAAGAGCCAATTAATTAAACTGGAACTCATTTTCTTTGGGGGACCAATCCGTCATTAGGTTTGATTACAAATGAATCCATATAAAGCTTTAATACTTTGTTATAGGATATAGTTCTAACTACTATTCTTTCATCCCCCTCTTTTGTCACAGGGTAAAAACAAATTGGATTAAAATGTCCTGAACTCGAAGTTAGAAGTCACCAACTGTAATTTATGGTGAAAGTAAACCCAACTTGTGATAAAGAAAGAGTGAAAGACCTCAAAGAAAAAAAAAAAAAAAAAAAAAAAAAAAAAAAAGATGTGGCTAGTATTAAAAAACAACCATTGATCTGGTTGTGGACCCTGTGGTCCATGAAATAATATCTCTTCTTCTGACAAAAGATAAAAGTGTTCCTCAACAATCACAAGTTGTAGAAGGTCCTTGGACCAACCACAACTAGTCCTAAAAGATTACCTGTGCGCCACAAAGCAGACAGTCCAAACCATCAAACAACAAGAATTCCTGAAAGTTCCAAGGGGTAGATGAAATGACTAAATTATCCCTAATGAAATCTTTTTTCACCGTGCTGTCATTATAGTACTCACTTTATGGCAAATCCAAGAGATATTTAACAGGTTAGGTGCCACAGGCCATAGGCCATAGACCATAGCCCTTTTTTTTGGGTTTTTGGTGAGTAGGTGCCACAGCCAATAAACACATATAATCTCATGCAATCAGCTTAACTCTTACCTGCCAAACTTGTGAAAAGCCCATTTCATCTTTTTTCCTCAATCTTAGTCATTTCATTTGTGAAATCCTCTTTCCGTTTTAGAAACAGTTTATTTATATTTTTGTTAAAAAATTTCTATTAAAAGTATGCTAAAATATATATATATATATATATATATAGTATACTTTGAAAAAATGAAAAGAATAAAAAAAAAATGAAATTAATAAAAATTAAAAAGCAAGAAGCTAGTTTATAAACCAGTCCCAAACACACACCATTAAACTCTTTCTGTTTGTCACCATTGGGCCTATTGGCCCAAGTGGTACCCGGTCTCTTTAATGACCTTCAGCTCAGGGGTTCGAGCCCCTGCACCTGCATAAACAATTACCTAGCAAAAAAAAAAAAAAAACTCTCTGTTTGTCCTCTTTTTTTCACACCTGGAATGTAATTAAACAAAATTATCCTCTCTATTTGGAGAATTTTATATGATACGTTTGTACTAATTTTCATTACTTTTTCATAAAGGTTAAACGTTAAAACACTTCATAGTAAACTTTTTTTTTTTTTAATAAAGTAGGTACCAGATACCATAGAAGAACCATTAACCATTCCCACGAATCTAGACCTCATACACTTCTGTACTACTCTCACTGAATTAGGTATGAGAGTAATGGTACAACATAGATCTTTTCATAATGTTTTTCATATTTTGTTAATGTGATAAATTGCGCATAAAACAATATCACATTTATTAATATCCATCACACATTACCTTATATTATGTAAAAGAATGTTAAAAAAAATGTGTCTTTAAAACTTATTTTGAATGAAAATAAACCAATTTGGTCTTAGAGAAAAACTTATCTTAGAAGCCTACTTTATAGCATTGGATTCCATAAGTGGGGGGATCTACATATTTGATAAGGATGACAAAAATTTATAGTCTCATTTAACCGTCTTATCTCGTTCTACCTTGCACTAGTTTTCCCCACTTTCAAAAAGGTTATAGGGCGGGAATAGATTTCGCTCATCTCGTCTTACCTTAAAAATATATTTTAAGATATATATTTAAATTGTTTATATATTATTGAATATTAATTCATTATTTTCACATATACTATTACAATCCTCAAAATATTTGCTTTTTTACTCATTAAAATGGAAACCACCTTATTAGTGGTGGCAAATACCTCCAACCCGCTCCATCCCCTACCCTACCCTACCTGTCCTGCATGAGTTTTTGCAATTAGAAGAGAATATGAGAAACCCTAATTTGTCCCCATCCCAGCTTGTTGCCATCCCTTAACTAGGATTTTTCACGAATCCAAACTGGCTCATGTTTGCTTAAATCCATCACTTAACCCGATAACAGTGGGTTAGAAGGAGCCAATTAGTGTCGATCAATTAGTTAGCGACAAGTTATTGAGTAATTGGGTCATTAGATTATATTGTCTCTCACTGATGTTGAGAGAGGCCAAACCTCAACTTCAATAATTGTAACTCCAAAAAGAGCGCCAAAGATGGACAAGGGAAAAAGCATAGAGAGGAGCTTTCAAAGATTTTGAACCAACAAACTCAATATCCGACCAAAACCAGTCGAGTTTTACACGGAAGAACTTGTCCATGATAATAACAATGATCGAAATTGATCAAACTTTTTCAATTCAGATCGTGTCAAACAGGGGAAACGGATTTTCCAAGTTATTGGAATAACCCAACTCTCAACTGTGAGAGGCATGCTCCATGATAGACACTTTCTCTAATCTCAACAGTAACTAAGGGAAGGGACCAAAGATATTAAAATCCTAGGGTTCCAGGGAGAAGATACACCTTTGTTGCACTAAAAAATCAGAAGATATGAATACATCAATAAATATAATAGAATAAAATTTGTTATATATATATTTTTTTTGACAAAAAATTTGTTATATTTAATATAAGACCCTTTTGCAGTTATTTTATATATATAATCTAAAAATTCGGGACCAGTAAGAAAGTACTTTTTAAAGAGATCTGCCACTTGTTTGTACCACCCGCCTCGAGCATCACTCCTCCACACACAAACCTGTTGCTTTTATTACACAAACACTACATACTACTTTTCTTTTGGCTTTGTCACCATCTAAGATCTATTTGAGTATCAATATCTCTCTCTCAATCTATCTATATATCTATCGACCTATATATATTTATCGTAATTATAAAATTACAAATTATTTTATAATATTTTATCATAATTTTAACATAATATAAATTATAAATGGTTAATAATTATTTATATATTAACCCACAATATTTTTTCATCAATAATATTATTTTTTTGGGTATTATTTTACAATTATGATAAGAAGTTGTAAAAAATTTTGTAGTCTTAATCTTTATCATATCTTCCTTCTCTTCATTTACACTGTGTTTGGTTGGGGTGATTTTAGGAGGGATGGAAAACATAGAGCGGAAAACTGAGTGGAAAACAGTGTTTTCCACTGTTTGGGAAAGGGAGAAAAATAGGGAGAGTGGAAAATCCGGGAGAAAATTTTCTCTCCCGGGCCCACAAATTTTGTCTCCCCAAATCGGGAGGAAAAGCTTGAGTGGAAAACTGATGAAGAAGACTTTGTCCATAATGCCCTCTGGAATCAAGCTTAAAAAAAAAAAAAAAAAAAAAAAAAAAGTAAAGAAAAAGAAAGAAACAGAGAGAGTGCTGGAGAATGTGAGCTGCACCTGTGGAAGCTTGGAACGTTCTTGAATGAGGAAGACAAAGCAAATAAAAGAAAGGGGATAGAGATATAAGGACAACGTGTGGAGAAAAAAAAAAAAAAAAAAAAAAACCAGAGAGAGCAAACTGGAGAAAAAAAGAGAGAGTGCTGGAGACTTTCTTACTGAAGAAAGTAGGAGCGCTGGAGACTTGAATGAGGGAGAAAAAGAAAAAGATGGGGTGGGATAGAGATACAACGTGTGTGGAGGAGATAGCGTAGAAAAAAAAGAAAAAAAAAAAGAAAAGAAAAACGTAGGGCTGAAATGAAAAGAGAGAAAAGAGAAATAATATAAAGAATAAAAAATCTAATTTGAGAAATGTTACTACAATATTTTCACAATAAATTTCAAGTAACAGATTGTTATTAGTTAATATTGGTGAGTAAAAAAATAATTTCAATAGTGGGTTCAAATTAAAACTAGTAACAACTTTCCACATAAATTTTGTTGTGAAAGTATTGTGAAAAATGCTGTGGACGTAACACTTCTCATTGAAAAATATAATTGTTGGTAAATTTTATATTATTTAATAAGTACAAATAAATCTATTTCTTACCTATTATGTAACAAGGGTATAATAGTCAATTTATATAAACTACATTTTCTATCCTCTCACTTTTCTTTTCAACCAAACAAAAGAGTTTTCCACCCTTCTACTTTTCCATCCTTCCAACCAAACACACACGAGGAAAAACTAAATATTTTCTATCCTCCCACTTTTCCATCCTCCCACTAATTTTCTATCCTCCCAATTTTCCACTCCTCCATCCAAACGGACCCTTAAAGTTCACCTCTAATTTTTTTTCTCTTAAATTATTGATATCCCTCGAGAGACACAAGCTCCTTTTTCTAAAGGCTAATCCAACCGTAACATCACAAAGGGAGACCAACTCATGAGGCATACATAATAGTATTCCAGCTATTGTGCCTATTACTAGTACTACTTTTTTTTTTTTTTTTTTTGCTTTATTTTAGCTATAAGCATCTTTCTCACTCTAACAAACATTAATGTATTAAATATTCTGGCCTTTCTTTTTTCACTCATTTTGACCAGAACCCCACCTTTGCTCCTTCCTCTATATAAACCCCCAACCCTCTTCTCTCTCTCATCATCCTTTGCCTTTTATTTGCACTCTCTCTCTCTCTCTAACGCTTGCATCTCTTTTGCTCTCTTTCTTTTACAATAAAAAAGATTTCTTTGATGGCAGAAACTCCATTAAAACGCCAAAGAGAAGAAACCCAGTTGGAGGATTATGAGGAGTCTAAGCGCCATAAGTCATTTAACCAAATAGTCTCTCTGCTTGATGCAGAGGAAGAAGAACCAAACCAAGACTTGTCCTCTCTCATCACAACCCTCCAGCAAGAACTCTCTTCTGACTCCAACTCTCACTCCATCTTTGACCCTCTCTCATTCCCAACAGCTGAAAATGACCCTGAAAGCCTCACAACAGCCTCTTCCACCATGCAAGACCAAAACTTTACCTCTTCCTCTTCATCTTCACCAAAAGTTCTCTCAAAGGGAGGTGAAGAGGATGACAAAGAAAGGGTCATTAGACACCTCCTTGAAGCCTCAGATGATGAGCTTGGAATCCCCAACAGAGAGGGTGGAGTTGGAGTAGTCTATGATTTTGGGGTTGAAGGGCTCAATGGAGGAGATGGGTACTCATTTTGTGATGGACTTTGGGAGTTAGAAGATGAGGCTGCTAACTACTATACCTTGTTGCAGTCTGAACTCTTCATGTAGCAGTTGGTTGTTTAGTCTTTTAGAATGCTAAAATGTTATAGGGGTTAAAACAGGACAGAACAGAAATGCTAGGGGTTCAAATGGGAAAAAAAAGAAAATTGGAGGGTATAGAAAATGGAGATATCTTTTTTTATCATTTTTCATTTCGGTCCCCTCTTCTTTTGTAAAAATTAGAAAAAAGGTGTCCCCTTTTCTCTATCTAGAGGATCAATATCAATTGTAGAAGAACAGTGATTCATATTCCACTCATTTTCTTTGTTCTTTCTTCTTCTTCCTTTTTTTTTTTAATTTTTTCTTATTCTAATAATATGACCCTCCTCTATGTACACTCTAAACACAATAACTTACTTGATAAAAATAAAATAAACATTAATTTTCAGTATCCTCAAGAGTAAAAAGACCACAAAACCATTGTTGTCATTTTTTTATTATTAAAAAAATTAATATTTCTCAAGTATGGGATAGGGGTAACTGAGGCAGTATAATCTGTTTTAAGGGAGGTAGGAAATGGTTTTAAACAAATGGTTTAATTGCTTCACACTATTTTGGGCAAATTATATAAAAATGTAGGACCCGTGTTTTCAATTATGTCAATCAGAAATTGTTTAACCTTGAATTCTCTGTTTAGTTTTGTTCATTATTGGAATAATGGAAAACGATTGAACCTTACACTTATTATTAAGTTTCATTCTAGAAAATTGAAGTTGGTTATCTGGGTGAAACACTTATCAGAGCCGCCGAATATCTTTGGTGCGGTGTCATTCTATAAGTATAAGTGTTTGTGAGTTCTGAAGAGTAAAGGTTAGGATTCAAGTTTTCAGAAAAGAGTTTTATACACATAAATATATAAATATATATATATATATATATATACTTATATTATGTTAGAATAGAATTCTACCTTGTAAAAAAAAGAAACACCTGTCACATGAGGAAATGAGATGGGCATAGGTTTTAATCCCCTAATTAGTTTGGGATTTTTTAAAGGACAAAATTCAAAATTTGAGAGTTAATCTGAAACAATTTTCCCCACTATTTTTATCTCATATGATATCAATCTCAGATGCTTAACAGTTAACACATCATTTTCTATGTAAATTTAGGTAAATACGCTATCGACAATGAAGTCAAGCCAAACATGCGCAGGTGTTCTAATAATTAAGTCTAGTAACTATTTTTGCGTGAGATTCAAGAATAAATATTGAATAATCACTCCAATTTTTCTGTATCCTAATCTGTAAAACAAAAAATTATTGCTATTTTCACGTGTTATAATGACTTTTGAGAATTAATTTCATGTGGGAAAAATATACAAAACCATCTTTGTGGTTTTTCTCATGTATGGAATTCCCTTGAGATTTTAAGTTTTATTCTTAAATCTCTCTATGATATTGTTTTATATATAAACCATTAATTGTACAACATTTATATTTTCTCGTATATAACATTTAACCCCTAAATCCCTTCTCATATTGTTTTACCTAAAAATACAATTCTAAAGGTTTACATAAAAATAAAAATTATAAAGAGTTTTGTATTACACTTAAAAACTTTAGGTAGATAAATGTGACATAGTTAACCGTTTACACATAAAATAATATTACAAAGAATTAAGTGTTAACCTCAAAAATTTAAAGGAGTTTCGGGTTTTATGAACAAAATGTAACATTTTTGTGTGTGTATATATATATATATATATAAAGAATATTTTGACAAATTATGAGAAAACTAAAAAGTATGGTGCAACATCTTTGTCAACAAATATTGGGGTAAAATACTAAATAAAGGTAGTCTAGTACTCTAGACAGAAAACAAAATATTATATGCAAGTTAGTCAAATTTAAAAGTGGAAGTGTACCTTTCAAATTTTTATTTTATTTTTTAAAATGGGGTAGGATTTTCAATTTTCACGAACTCATACGGTCAAGTTGAGAGCATGGCTTAAAGGTAAGAAGTCACACTTGCGAGCCTTCGATTTGTAGGTCACACGGCAAGTACCACTATTACTCGAATGGTCCCACAACATGTATGACGAGATTTAAGTGAACATGAGCAATAACCACACAAGGGAGATCCATTTTGGGAAAATTGCACTAACATACCTGGAGATTTTATGTTATTACACTCACCTTCTTTAAAACGTAAATTATTTACACTAACTTTTCTGAATAGCTTTTTTTTTTTAATAAAAAAATCCATTGAAAAAACTCTAAAATTCCCTGAATTTTATTATTAGAATTGGTGTGGGTGAGAGTTTAAGTGGAAGATAAAATGGTAAGTCGATTTTTTTTTTTTTTTTTCAAAATCTCTTTTCAGTCATCTGGTGGAGGTTAGTGTAAATAGTTTGTATTTTGGGGAATGTGAGTTTATGGAAAATAAATCGTTTTCTAGAAAGCTATCTTCTTCTTTTTTTTCTTTTTTTTCTTTTTTTTTTGGAGAAGCTTCTAGAGAGCTATCTCATTTTCCTATGTTTGATAACAATTTTAAAATAAGCTGGAAAAATATCTCTTGACTTTCCATATTTAGCTTCACATTAGAGAGATATATTTTTCTTATTTAGCTATGCGTGAGATACAGTTGTTTTCTATAAAATTTTAATGAAAAACAACTATATCCATGCTAAGATAAATAAAGAAAGTTATGAGATAATTTTCCTTTTATCATTTTTTTAATACAACCAAACATACAAAAAAATGTGCGAAACTATCCATTGACTTCCTTTATTTAGTTTCGTATAAGATAAAATTAATTTTCTTATTTAGCTACACATGAGATAGAGCTGCTTTCCAAAAAATTTTAGTAGGAAACAATTTTATCTCATACTAAGCTAAATAAATAAAGTTATGAGATAATTTTTCTTTGAAGTTACGAGATAATTTTCCTCTTAACATTTTTTTTTAATTAATATTACCAAATATAGAAAAATATGCGAAAATTATCTCTTGATTTCTCTTATTATGAAATAAAATTATTTTTCTTATTTAGCAACACTTGAGATAGAACTAATTTCCAGAAAATTTTAATGAAAAAAAAACTCTGTCTTATATTAAGTTAAATAAAGAAAGTTATTTGATAATTTTCACTGACTTTTTTCGTATATAAATATATACTATCAAACACAAAAAAAATGAACAAAAAATTATTCTTAAATAAGAGTTTTGATTAAAATAATAAAAAAATAATTGTGCAACTTATATGGGAAGGCGTTACGTCACTTTTACGACTGGCGTGCAGTGCACGCGGCACAGCTTTTGGTGGAAAGTAACGTTACCTCCCTCTAAAAAGACGCTTTTATTGTTGACGGTGGGAATGCTAACATGCGCCACGAAATGCGCAGGTGCAGTGCAGTGCAGTACTCACTATTTATTTATATATTATATTTTACGTCACGATGTACTGTTCTGGAAAACTGTCTCTCTTGTTTGTTTACTTGATATGAATTGTCCGGTTTTCATTGGATAGACTGTTTTTTAAAAGCTAAACATATCATGTGATTATGTACTCTGTGTGGTTAGAGATTTAGCGCGTGGAAAGCACGTTTACATTAGGAAAAAAAAAAGGTCCTTGCTTGCTAAGTTTACGTGGATCCACGTACAACTATGGTCTCATATATCCTTATCTATCATCATTGATTGGTTCGGACGGTCACACTTTTTTTTCTTTTTCTTTTTTTTTGTTTCCCTATAATTATATGTCTGAGATAAATAATAATTAATAATGTAAAGAAAATCAGTAAACTAAATGCATTAAACTTCAATGGGCTAGAGGTTACTTAGAAGGCTTGAAAAGAAAGAAATACAAGATCAAAAGTAATCGAAGTGAACCGATCAAGAACCTTCTGATGCTTAAGTTAGTTTTTCTTTCAAGAACTCAATAATTTCAACTTTATGATTAGTGGAAATTTACTTTCTTTTGATGTAAATGAGTCCTTATATAGTGACCTTTAGAGTGATTACTTATTTGGTAACTTCCTCAACATGTAATGAAATTAGAAGGTTCGGACTTAACTTCCACAACTGTCATAGAAGTTAGAAGTTTCAAGCTTATCTTCTACAACTGTCATTAGAAGTTAAGAACTTAGTGAGAAGTTATAACGATGAATAAGGATTTTGCTCATACTTGAAAATAGTAGAATGTGGTCTGAGGTATAAGCTTTTGAACATAAATCTATTCTGAAATTTTTCTAAGTGTTGAGGGTTCGTCCAAGTGTTTCCATGATGGACGACCTTCATGCCCACGAACGATCTTCTTATATTGGGTTAACTTTCTTTGGTCTTGGACGACACTATTGTAGGATAAAATTTGGTTACAAACTTTATTGTAGCCTAAGAATGTACTCCTACTTAAAAAATTATCATGGTTACATATTTTGAAAATGTAATCGTAGGATTGCATGTTTTTTATGTTCTTAACACACATGTAAAATTTCGTGCCAATCAGATTTTATTTACTATTTAATATATAAATTTATTTTTTATGTATAATTTTAGACTACAAAAACTTGAAATTTAAACTTTTAATTGATGATGTAAGGACCAAAAGATCTTGCGGACCAAACCCACTTAGAACAGTGAGTTGTATAGTTCAATCTTGGCCAAAATCAATAAAATTTATAAAAGAGAGAAACAAATAATAAGAGATGGCTCTACCTGAAGATGAAAATAAGGAAGAAATGGTTAATGTTATAGAATAGATGAGCAAATGTCTCCCTACAAGCCTGCCTGAGGAGACTAATGTTGTACAGAATGTTACACTGTTTACTCTCTTCTCTCAATGTTCTTGTTTCTTTTTTCTTTTTGATACTTGTGTCTCGATCCCCCTTCTCTAAAAACCATTTTTTCTTATATACTCCCCCTTCCTTCGCATCATGACCTTCCATCTTTACCTCCCAAATTTCTCTTCGTGACACTTGTCTCTTTCAACATCTGAAGAAGGTTGTAGATGGAGTTTGCTTAACTGTGAATTACATTGATCAGATCACTTCCTTATCAATACAGCTGATAAACCTATTATACACCATTTAATGCAGAGGCAATAGGCTACTCCCAACTGGAAACTTCTCATACTTTCACTAATTCTCTCTCTTCAGACCATTCTTCCCACTTGGATTGCCTTAGAGTCCTTCGTCTCGTCCCCTCCTCTCCTCTGGCGAGTTTCCTCTTCGGGCACACGATACCCCCATATAGGGTTGTCCAAACCCGACTGAAGCCTGACAACTCAGCCAAACCACCCGACGCCGACCCAATTTCGGCCCGAACCAAAGGTTCAATCAGTCGGCAGCGGGTTTCTGTTCTCAAGAACCGACACCCGAAGGTCGAGTGGCGGGTTTGCTTCTCCAAAACCCGAGCAACTAGAACCCAACCGGAGTTGTATAAAAATCCGGCCAAATCCTGCAAAATGAAGCCAGATGTGGCGAGATTTCGACCAAATCTGGCGAGATCTCAACTAGATCCGGCTAGATCTAGTGGGATTTAGCCAAATCCGACCAATTCCAGCAATTTTTAGTGAAAAATTTTAGATTCCAACGCAGGAAAAATGAAGATACTGGCAAGATTTTCCAAATTCTGACATGATTTTCCAGATCCCGGCAAGTTTTTCCATATTCCGGCATGATTTTCTAGATTCCGGTGACCTTTTTTTTTTTTGTTGATTTCGATGATTTCTTTTTACTTCGGCAACCGATCGATGCTCACTCTCACCCGAAACCGACTTGATCGATTTTTCCAGCGGTCAGTTCCGGGTTCCTATGCCCTCCACTTGACGCCAGTGGGTCGAGTCTGGGTTGGGCCCAAAATCGACCCGGCCCGACCTGTGGACAACCCTACCCCTATATTAGTACTACAACTCATCAGGCTCGTCCTCAGTCCTCGGGCACCCACAGATGACATATCTATTGATTTTTTATCTTATAAAAATTTCAAACATGAAAGATATAAAAAGAAAATGTAATCCAACGATAAATTTTTCAAAATTCAAATTAAAGAAAAATATATTGAGTTAAGTTGCATGCTTAGGTTACAACCAAGTTTTTTTTTTTTTTTTTTTTTTTTTTTTTTTTTTTTTTTTCTTTTTTGTATTTCAAACTTATTGTTAAAAAATTAAAAAGGTGAAAAAACAAAAAGTAGGGTAAAACCTAAAAGGGCTTATTTTAAATATATATAATTTGAAAACTTTTATTATTACAGGGGCCAAGGGCGGCCACCAAATTCGGAGGTCTTAGGTGATATATTTAAATGGGGCTTTTTTGTTATTACTTAAATAATATTTAACTAGTGTTTAATATCATTATTTTTTTTTTATAACAAAACTATATTCTTTTTATTTTGTAATATGCTTTTTATTTTTTTGGAAAAATGCTAAAGCTATAATAAATTTTACTAAAAAAAACACTTAGAAATGATGTAGTAATGAATATGATTAATGACACTTCAAGAAGATAATAAGCAAGTATTTGAATGAATAATGTTAAAGATATTATAAATTTTACAATATGAGGCTTACAAAGATGTATCACCAATCACAAAAAATATTTCAAAAATGCATTTAATAAGTTGTTGATGTTCACAAATCATATTAATTGTCACATCAATTTGTAAAGGTTTTTGAAGTAAAATTTATAGTACATATTTCTTGCATTTTCCTATCTAAATTATTTCATGTGATTAATGACATATATATTTGTAGGACTCACGTATTTAAAATTGTATTATCTTTAGCATTACTTAATTATTTGAAACTTTTTAAAAGTACAAAAAAAAATCTATATCTCAAAAAATGTATTTTTTCAAAAAAACATATTAATTTTTACCCCAAAATTTGGGGGCCTTTCTCTAGTAGTTAGGCCATCGCCTAGGGCCAACCCTAATAAGGGCAAAACTTACCGACACTAACTTAGGTGTATCTCCTAAAAAAAAAAAAAAATTAGGTGTCTTTGTCTTTTGTTATATTGACTAATAAAATACAAACAAACTTATGATTTTTTTAAGAAATATTAATATAATACAGTTATCAATTTTGTTTATAAATAAGATGGGAATGTTCTTATCTTTTAAAAATAATTTACAAACGACATCATATTTAGAGATACTACAAATTTTATAATATAAAATTTCTAAATTATCGTGTCCTAAATTATTAAAAAACTAGCACATAACTCCATGCAAACGCATGGATGCATTTAAAATTAAAAAAAATTATTATAGAAATATAAATAATTAGTCAAATTATTGTTATTTAAAAAAAAAAAACATATAACATATGCATTCATGCATACGTATAGACACATTTAAAATTAAACACAATTTTTATCATAAAATATAGAGAATTAGTCAAATTATTTTTTAAAGTAAATATAATTAGTCACATATTAAAATTCTTACCTAAATTTAATACTACTTATGATCATTTTTTTTTTCTAATTTTTGATAAGATAGAATGTGTGGTGATTTTTATTTTATTTTTTTAATTTTATAATTCATTAATATTAGATTCTTAGTATTTTACATTCATTAACTCACTTGATACAAAGATTAAAAAATATAAGTAGACACATGGCATATGCTTAAGTGGATAATTATGGTGTAGTCCCCACATAAATTTAGATATGTGCAAAATTGGATTATAATTTCAAATTCTAATTCAACTTTCTCTAAGTTTTATCTATTAATATATATAGATGACTTATAATTTTGAATTTTTTTTAGTTATATGATTATGTTTTTTATGATTTATTATATTGGACTCCTCGTTTTCTATACTAAATTAACTTATTTAGCACAAAAATTTTAAATTTTAGATTAAATGAGACATGTGGCGCAAAATTAAATTATAATTGAAATTCAATTTTTATACTAAATTAATTCACTTGGCACAATATTCTAAAATATGAGTTAGATGAGACACGTGGCGTAAAATTATACTCTAATTAAATTTCAATATGAAATTTAATTGGATTTTTTCTCTGCTTTACCTATTATATATATATATATATAGATAATTCAAATATTCATACTATTTAAGGGACTTTCCTTGTGTAGAATTCTCAATTTTTTGGTTCAAAAATACCCATAATTCTAAACAAAACTGATGGACATTCAAGTAAAATTACATTTCCAACTTCCAAAAAAAAAAAACAAAAATAGCTATCCACATTCTTGCTCCTACCAACGTTAATCACAAAAAAGTTCATTACCATGTACACAACCAAAACTACCCCCCACCCTCTATCTAAAAAATAAAAATAATAATACCACGCGTTCCTATAAAAACTACCACATCTCATATCAACAAAAAAAATAAAAAAATAAATCTAAACAAAATCCAATTTCAACTCCCTATAAAATTATGAAACTAAACTTAAAAAAATATTTACTAAAAAAAAAAACTTAAAAAAATAAATAAAGAGTCTCGTTACACGCATGAATTGCGTGTGACGAGTTAAACATCAATTTATAAGTTTGAACGAGAAAATTTTGTAATACGCGTAGCATTTGTCTTTATATTATGTGGGGCCAAGAAAAAAAATCCGGATTGGTGCGTGATATGAGGTGACAGAGAGAGAGAGAGACGATGTGATAGAGCCTATTGCGTACGTACTTTCATTCATTACTTTGGCCACGTTATAGAGAGAGAGAGAGAGAGAGAGATGTCTTTTGTGTGTATTTGTGTGGTTGATACTTGATAAACAAATCCAGTGCGGCAAAGGCGACGATCTAGGATGATGAAAATCAAAAAAAACCAAACCTTTCTTTGTGGGACCAGATTGAAGGAACGTCTTCGAGGCGCTTGATATGGGTCCCACAACACAACCCTTTCATTTGATTATGACGTACTGACTAGGCAATGCGTTGTCCGCCATGTACGCATATTTAAAAAAAAAAAAAAAAAAAATACCCCATCATATCATATTAATAATTCAAAAATGCCATGACCCACGAATAATTAAAACTTTTGGTATATATATGTATATTTCTGGTGAATTTTGAAAATTTACCTGGAAAATTTTATGTTCTTTATAATTTTAACACGCATATCAAATTTTATTTAAATTAGATGCTATTTAGTATTCGATCAATTAATTTTTTTTTTTTTACACAATTTTAGATTATAAAAACTTAAAATTTTAATATTTATTTGATGAAATACTAATTAATTTTTAGTTTTTTTGAAATTTTATAAACACGAAGGATGTAATAAGAACATACAATTCAACATGTAAATTTTCAAAATTCACATTTAATATAAAGATATACAATTATTTTGTAGAATTTTTTTTCCAAACTTTGTTCATGACCCACAAATATGATTTTTTTCTTTTCTTATTATTATCATGAAACTTTGTATGCATGTATGGTATTTTATGGTTTGATTTGGACAGCCATGTTGCCATAATGATGCTACCATTTCCATGTCATGTCTTCTACGTCTTGGGCTCCACTCAAATAATATTGGAAGATTGATACCACTTGTTGTTAAAGCTTTTTATGTAATTGGTTCTTGTTTGGTCATTTATGCTTGCTTGTTCTTCAATCTTGATTACTCTCCCAAGATATTTAGTAAAAGAATTCTACGGTCTTTTATCAATAATTGTTTAGCAAAAACGAAAAAAAAAAGGACAAATTAAACGCTTTTTTAATAATTTTTTTTCTTTTATTTTATTTAAAATTTTTAAATTTGCTTTTGAAAATAGTTACCCAACAAACCCCTTAGGAAAAAAGAGGCATCATCTTCTTCCCTAAGGTTCAACACCAAATAGGAGTTGAAAGAGATGGGAATCCCTTTTTTTAAAATTGTAAAATCAAAAAAGAGGTCCAACAAGCTAAAGAATGAGAAAGAGAGTTCGTTGATCTTAGCACATAAGAAGTCCTTCTTCAAAAAGAAAATGATTGTAGGGCAAAGAGAATATCAATTATTATAAAAGCAAGTAAGGTTGCACAGCAGCCGAGTGGAGTCTAATATTTGAAGTTTATAATTCTTCATTTAATTTAATTTTGAATATGAATTAAGTTCAATTTCATTGTTAAATAGAATACATGTTTAAATTTTGGTTATTTTTTTATTGAATAAGTTCAAACTTGTTTATAAGTTACTTGATTAACTTATTTTTTACTCATATATATAATAAATATTATGACTAATTTTTTTAACCTTTCACAAGTATATACTATATACTATATACTAATGATTAATGATTTAATTATAATTATTTGAGTTAATTAAATAAAACAATTTTTGTTCATAAACTTATAAAAATTACATTCATAAACCTTATATTGTTAAAATTATAAACAAATTTACTCCAAAATAGACTTTATATTTTCAATAAATTACAAATAATAATTTGATATCTTATAAACTTATTTACAAACTTACACTATCAAATTCTATGTTTATACAAGTGTGTGTGTAAATATATTCTACACAATTATACTTATGAATATATATAATATTATATAGGCTTTAATTGAGCCTCATATTAACAAGTTTGTTTACAAAGAACATTATTATATTTGAGCTCATCTTGTTTAATAATTTTGCCCAAATTTGGTTTACTTTTAACTTGTTTGTTAAATAAATAAATATAAACAAGATTTTTTTTAATTGAAACACAAACTGTTTATGAATAGTTGTCGTAAAAGTAATTGACCAATGGAGTTTTAAAGGAGTAACAAATTGAGTTTGACAAATTTAAGTATTTAACATGTTTTCCCTAGTAAATGGTAATTCTAGAACTATAAATTTTGACATAACTTGTTCACGTAGCGATTTGTGGATCGACCACTTTTACTCAACTATTCACAACTTGCCGCATGGACAAATTATAATGAAAGTTATATCAAAAGTTGTGACCTTAGCATTTTTGTCTTGAAAATTCAAAGAGTAGCACACTTCCTTCAACCTATGTACTGCAAACAAAGTCCAAATGGGGTCTGGCACATGTATCTTCTGGTGAGAATTTAATAGAATCGTGCTTGCTTTTTAACAGTGAAACTCACCCATCTACAGAGTACCTACATAAAAAGTCATAGAATCTGATGTCTCCGTTCAGACAAAGGCCACACAAATTGATTGGACAAAGCAAAGAAAGATATGATCAGCAGTTTCCTTTGCAGCATTATGATACGCAGTACTCACTACTTACATTTCATGTTTCATCAAAGGACAAAGGCATAGGGGAAAAAAAATCATTAGGGGGAAAATATCTGAACGTATATATGTCATCTGGTTGAGTACATTTCTATCATTTTCCATAGATAAAAAAATCTAGGTACTAAAAGTTACATGTGAGTAGCAAAAATTGATTAAAAATTCCATGCAGTCATTGTCATTTTTTGCTAACATTAAAACCGCGTGACAATAGTGAGTCATTCATCATAGTGACCAAATGGAAATCTTCATAGACTAGAACTTTTCAGCCATTTTGACTTTTTTTATTTTTTATTGTAAATGTGTCTAAATTAGACAACACATCATTAAGAACCAAATATAATCCGTTTATTTTACTATATGGTTATTTTTAAAATTCTATGGACAAGATTGAAAATTTTGGATAAACTCTAGTTCACTTAACTATTTGTCAAATTATATTGAACAAGTACTCTTTTTGATTTTTGAAATGAATATATATATATATATATATATATATTAGAGTTTGTCAAAAAGAGTACTAATAACAGCTTATCACCTAAAAACAATAGCTTTCACAACAAATTTTAGGTGATAAACTGTTATTAGTACTCTTTTTGACAAACTCTAATTCACATACCTATTTGTCAAATTATAATGAACAAGTACTCCTTTTGAATTTTGAAATGAATATGTATATACACACACATACTTTTATGGAAAATAAAAAAATTGTAAAAAAAAAAAATTCTTATTTTTTTCATAAAATGTTTTTAAAAATAGTTCATAAACCAATAACCTTAAGGTATTAGTTAACATTTAAAAAAAAAATGATCCATTCAAATTATAACCAATAATAACTTATAATTTAAAATTTATTATAAAAAAATTAAAAGCATGTCATCGTGGGACCGGAACCAAGGAAGAACTATTGGACTAATACTTTGTGGGTAATTGATTAATAGGGGGACTCATGTGTCGGTAGTTTTTGATGGGTAAAGGGTTTCAATTGATGTAAACCAACCGCAGCCCATCTTTCTGTCCTCTTTCTACGTGTCTATCAAAGAGAAAAAGAAATCATTGGCTGAAAATGTTTGAAGTAGTAAATTGTGTGGGCAATTTCTTGCACCAAGACAAACGTATTCATGGGGGAGACGTGGCATTTGTATTGACGGGAATGGGTGCATAAAATGATATGCTTCTAGAGAGGAAACGTGGGCATATCTGGCAAGGATAAGTGCCTTTAGATTTGTAACTTGGAAGATGCTGCACTAGGTTATTGATTAGACAACAAACACAAAGAATGTGACATTGATTTAAGTGGGTTTTAAACAAAGTAAAATTATAGCCACCATTTTTGAATTTTCTTGTGGGTCAAAAATCAAAATATATCCCCCCCAACGTGCTAGTTTTCGATTTTTTGTGTTTTGGTCTCAAAAGAAAATTTCTAGAACCAAATTTTACAATTTTTTGATGAGGTTGACTGTGAGTGATGAGAAAAAAAAATTATGAATTTATGTAAAAGTGATAAATAATTAGTTAGCCAATTGGGGCTTGACTCAGCTGGTAAGACTCGAACACTTCGTTTAACCCACCTAGGTTGAGTCCCGCTGCCAGTAGGAGTCCGTTGGTGGACATTCACACAAGTTGGCCCAAGGACTTTAACTTTAGCGCCCTGCTCAAGGGCTAGCATAACCTAGTGTACTCCTATTTTTGTTTACCAAAAAAAAGATAAATAACTAGTTATAATTTGCCACATAAAATAATTATGAAAATAGGTATGATTATTATTATTATTTTTTTAGAGTTTTAATTTGTGGGGCCTGATTCTAATAATTGTGTTTTTTTTTTTTTATCATTAAATCAAAACACCAATCAGTTTTTGGTTTATCTGAAAATTAAATTTCAGATCTTTTATTAAACTATCATAAATTTTACCAATTGAGCTAATTAGAATCCACAAGATCTATTTTGTTGTGGTCCTAGAACAACTCGGTCAGAAAATGTTGCCGTAATTGTTTTCAATGATCAGTTTTTTTGTTTTGCGGAATATTCATGAAAGTGGGTCAAGAACATCTTGAGTCTTATTCCATGGCCCAAGAATTCTTCAAGGAAGGTTGATTAGTGCTTGGAAATTGACTTAGATTAGTTCATAAGAAATTTAGAGTGTGGGTGGGCAGTTTGAAATGAAAGCAAAAGGACCGTGCCGTATCCGCTATGTTCACTCTTATTGCTTGAGCACTCTGGTTTGTTTGAAAATGAGTCCGACGAAAAAACCTTGGCAATTGCTTTGTCTAAATTTTCTGGTCATCCCCATATCTTACTCACAAGGATGAAATTGTACTAGAAGAACCAATATGGTGGGAGTCAATTATTTTACCCACTTTGTCTCAAAGACTATAACAACAATGTTTAGGTGAAATCCAATTAGAATTCTTTGGTTTTATTATAAGTCATGAAAGTCTTCGAACGGGTCATCATTTAGAACTAAACATAATCTTATATATCTTTGTGCAATAAATCCATTCTTAAATACATTTTACTATTTTTTTTCCCTGTAAACTAGGTTATAGCTTATAGGTTGAATACTCTTAAATCATAATAAGAGGTGGTGGAGGTGCCAATCAACCCATTAACAATTGATGTAAAACTTTCTTAAATGCTAAGTCTATTCCCATGTTCTCGAAACGTAATAAAAGGTGAAGGAGGTGCCAGTCCAACCATAAACAACTGATTTAAAACCTCTTAAATGTTGTACTAGTGATGGATTTCTTTTTTATAAATAAATTAAAAAAAAAAAACTAAATTTACATTATTCGTTATGTGAAAAATATTTTTTATCATTAAGTTAAGATACTAATGGATTTCTTTTTTGTTTAGGCGATATTTTATATCACGTCTCTTATACGAGGTTAAAAAGTTCCATCAATTGAGATAATTGAAACCAAATAATACACGTCTTATTAAGTGAGTCGTGAAATAATATATATGATGTTAGTGGTTACAAATACCCTGAAAAATACGTAAGTACAATTAAATTTTTCTATGAAGAGTAATTATGAATGGATCTATTGTAATCTCGAACTTTATATCTTTAGCCGCTTAAAATAAATCAAAGAATTGTTCATAATGTAAGGCGTCTAATAATGTATAATTTAACAGAAGCACGTAAGGGGCATTTTTAATGTTTTGAAATGATACCTTTTGTTTTATAGATAAGATAGTATTTCAACCTATAATATTCAAACTCCTGA
Source organism: Quercus lobata (assembly GCF_001633185.2). NCBI lineage: Eukaryota > Viridiplantae > Streptophyta > Magnoliopsida > Fagales > Fagaceae > Quercus > Quercus lobata. The sequence goes on along the minus strand of NC_044906.1, from coordinate 64,715,736 downwards.
TCTCTAATTCAACAACAAAAAAACTTGATCAATTAAGCTAATTAGAACACACGAAATGATGCTTAGCTTCAAACTTTATGTGCTCAAATAATATAATATATCACATCAATTATATATATTGCTACTTCCTAGATTTGATTTCCTTTGCATTAATCTAAATCATCTTGCTTATTAGATGCTCCCTGGATTAAGTGCCTAGTTATTTCTTTGTCAACGAGAAAGCAAAGTAAGGGGGCTTATTCCTCGGTATTGAATGTTTTAAATGCTTCTTTGACAAAGAAAAAAAGAATCTCCTTTTTTGTGGTTTCGGCACTTCAATTATGAGTATTTTTTTTTTCTAGAATCAAGCAAGGTGCATCAAACTGTGGGCATATTTTGGACCTCACCGGCCGACACAAAGACCATATAATATTATCCAACAGCCATTTTGTGGTTCCATAATTTTATACCAAACTCACTTTGGTCAAATATAGGGTTGTCCAACTAACTAAGCAAGTTGATGTAGTTCCTTTTATAATTATTATTATTATGGCCAACAATAATTTTGATACTTTAAGTTTCGTTCAATTGTCAATTTCACCTTTAGAATTTCAAAAAATATCAATCAGAGATCCCTAAATTTTATAAAATTGTTCAAATTTGCCCCAATATCTACTTTGTTTTCTAGAATTTCAAAAGTGTGGAAAATGATTACCCCACTTTTTCTTTTCTTTATATACCTTCATATTTTTTTCAACATTTTCTGGTCACGTGAAACTAAAAATTATTTCAAAAGTGAAAGTACTGTTTTATGTCAATTCCAATTAAGTAAAAGTGAGTCATCGTGGTGGTTATGTGGCACTTGTGATTCACCAATACTATTAGCATGTGAATTTTAAGTAACATGAACTTCCCACTCTTTTTTTTATTATAAATGAATCAAACCACATGATATATTAATATCAAAATGAGCATGCAAATCAAATTGGATCGTTTTACAACCATAAGAATTCAAATGCTACTTTTGAAATTCTAGGCATCAAATTAGAATATGAAGCAAAATTTAAACCTTACTTTTAAGGGAAAGAGCAATTGATTTTCATAGACAAAATTGTATAGCCCTCGTAAATAACACAGTATCTACTCAAACTGAGAAATTATTCAGTGTCAATGAATAATTCTCTCATTTCACATAATAGTAAATTCTAGTATTACTTCTAAAGTATTGAGTAATTTTCTCTTATTCTTTTTTTTTGGGACGATTTTTTTTTTTTTGGCTTTTCTAACATTCATATATTGTAATGGTAGTATTGTTATTACCTTTTGGATCCATCTTTCTCCAATAAAAATTCAAATTTGAGAACACCCAGATGCAGCCAAGTAAAGGAGCCAAAGCTATACTAGAATTATATGAGTGATATGTATTAAAAAGATGGGGTCATCTCTCATTCATTAGGCCATTGGGCCAACAATTTTGCAAGGGTAAAAACTTTAAACTTGAAAGAAAAGTGGTTGGAGGAAAGTCTATTTCCAGGTTCCAAAACCACACAAAAAACACCGAAGTACGTGTACGCCTGTGTGTGTGTGTGTGTTTTTTTTTTTTTTTTAATAAAGAGGGTAGGGGCTTGTTCTAACTTCAGAAACAGCCTGGCTTGATTGGTATGTTATGTGTTTTTCTGTTTTTGTACAGCACCATTTTCATTGGCTCTTAGCTCCAAAATTAGACAAAACAGTGGGACACTAGCCCCCTTTGAAAAAAGAAAGATAGAATCCCCACGTTAAGAAGACATAACTAACCCACTGTTGTTGTTTCATCTTGATGGAGATGGAGTGACAGACTTCTCTCTATCTTCTTTCTTTGTATTGAAAGATTCCTTTAGCTCTACTATTATCAATAGGTTGATTGTATTGTTTTGTGTATCTTCAAAAATGAGAAAAAAAGATATTGATAATAGTTACTTGGATTTGGAAAATAGTACTCAAACTCTTCCATTAATCAAGAAGATACAAAGTACGAAAGTATATAAGGCCTAGCGCCTAGTGGGATGATTAGTGGAAAACAACTTAATATGGGTGTGTACTCAATCCATCAACTTACAAAATGATCAACTTAAAGTATTGAGTTGTGAAAGTAAAATAACTTTGAGTTAAGTCGAATTCAAGTTGATGAATTTTTCAACTTGCCCAACTCGATTCAATTTGGCCTATATAATAAATTATATAGATATATGCATTTACAGTTTATACCATTTACATACCCAACCCTCCCTATTATCTCATTCTTTTCTAATAAGTTGTGACACCTTTCCCTCCTTATTCACCAATAATCAAGAAAGACTCTTTTAGCTCTTCTATAATCAATAGGTTGATTGTATTGTTTTGTGTATCTTCTAAAATGAGAAAAAAAGATATTGATAATAGTTACTTGGATTTGGAAAATAGTACTCAAGCTCTTCCATTAATCAAAAAGATACAAAGTATGAAAGTATTAAATGGCTAGAGCTTAGTGGGATGCTTAGTAGAGAACAACTGAATATGGGTGTGCAATCAATCCATCAACTTACAAATTGATCGACCCAATGCTTTGAGTTGAGGGGTTGGGTTGGGTTAAATAAAATAACCTTGAGTTAATTCGAGTTCGAGTTGATGAATTTTTCAACCCGACCAACTCGATTTAATTTGACATATATAATAAATTATATAGATATATGCATTTATAGTTTAAACCATTTACATACCCAACCCTCCCTATTATCTCATTCTTTTCTAATAAGTTGTGACACCTCCCCCTCCTCATTCACCAATAATCAAGAAAGACTCTTTTAGCTCTTATATTATCAATAGGTTGATTGTTTTGTTTTGTGTATCTTCTAAAATGAGAAAAAAAGATATTGATAATAGTTACTTAGATTTGGAAAATAGTACTCAAGCTCTTCCATTAATCAGAAAGATACAAAGTATGAAAGTATACAATGCCTAGAGCCCTAGTGGGATGCATAGTGGAGAACAATTGAATATGGGTGTGCACTCAATCTATCAACTTACAAATTGATCAACCCAATTCTTTGAGTTGGGGGTTGGGTTGTGTTAAATAAAATAACCTTGAGTTAAGTCGAGTTTAAGTTGATGAATTTTTCAACCCGACCAACTCGATTTAATTTGACATATATAATAAATTATATAGATATATGCATTTACAACTTATACCATCTATATAACCAACCAACCTTCCCTATTATCTCATACTTTTCTAATAAGTCATGACACCTCCCCCTCCTCATTCACCAATAATCAAAACAATGATCTAACTCACACCTCTCTCTCTCTCTCTTCCATTGATTTTCAACCTTATTTCAAAATTTTTATTTAATTTTAACTTGAAAATGATATAATATCAGTACTTTTCAAGACATAAATGTAACAACCAACAAAGCAAAAGCATCTTTCTTTTCCTAGATTTCCTTTGCTACCAAACAAAGACTATGATGAGTTGGGATCGTGCAGTTATGATTTGCTTTTGTTTGTGTCACTTTGTTTTATCTTGCCTTTGTTTCAACTTTCAAGTGTTATTTCAACTACCTGAGCAAATGACTCATTTGTTTGGTTGGTTCTTTTCCTTTTGCTCTACCTTCCTCTACTTGATTGCAAAGAAAAGGAGGAAATTGTAGAAAAATTATTGTTAACATTAGGCTATTGGTTTGGTATTGTGTTTCCAATATATACTAACATCTCAACTTGTTGAGCCCAGCCCAACCTAGGTGGTTGGATTGAGTATAAAAGTAACATCTCAACTTATAAGTATCTAGATTTTCATTTTATTTATTGTTATTATACTATCCCTACTGTCCATTGGAAATTGATTGGCCCTTGAGGAAGGAGAGTAACCATAAACAACTCGAATTTGGAAGAAATATTTGAGAGATATACAAAACATTAGACACTTCAGCCCACCTAAACAACTGGCCTTTTATAGTTTGCATTCACCTAACCAATGAAAATCCATTATAAATCTCAAAACTTACAAAACTCAATGGAGAATATCTTTCTTTAAAAAAAAAATCAGAAAGTTCCATTATCTTTAACAATGCTAATTAACATTTTTTTTCTCAAAATTGATTAGTATGCTTGTAAAACTACGGCTAAAGCTTTTCATGACCAGTAATTTCGGTGATGAAATGAGCAAACTAGAGTACTTTGTTCACAGATTAGACATATCTCTTAAAAATGTAGCCAGTATGCAGTAACATTCTTATGGGTTATAAAATGATCACACATCATATTCGGGGCCACTAGAACTGTAATATATACATTGCTCGTATCACATTTTTTTTAGCCTCTGATTGTTCACAATGTCTAAAAGCGGACCAGCGTTTAGCAAAAGCTATTTCTACTGGATGGCCATTAATCCATCTAAGCTTTCTTCACAAAGATAAAAGTGAACATGAAACTCTATTATTCACAAGAACTCAATGTTTCTCGAGTAACTCATTGCTCACTGCTCACGAGGATTAAAAGTGAATGTCCAGGCTCAGTTTAGTATGGCCAAGTATTTGTTTCTTTGCTTTTGAGAGAGAGAGAGAGAGAGAGAGTAAAGGACATTGCTTATATATCACTATCTTCCGAGTGGCTAAAGCATTCCCTCAAGCTCTATCACAATTATGCTAAATTTCTTCTATCAGTATATGCTCATTTTGGCAGATGCATACATCCAGACTGATGCAGAATGTGAGATAAACCTTTGGGGGATCATATCCGAAGGGCAAAGAGGCTTGTACTGGCAGGTCAAAATCTTTGCGGAGCCACGAATATATTTAAGTAAAAGGATTAATTATTAATTAACAACCATCGATGTCCAGATATTAGATGTCCTTTAGGAAAAATGTGCTGCTTTGGTGATGGATTTTATACTGAAGAAAAAGTGACAATTTAAGCATGAACCCAAGAAAATTCTCGCGTACCTAATATCAAATAATATGCAAAACCAACATATTCTCAAAAATAATGAAGAAAATAGCAAAACAAAACTTAACTGACATAGCCTTCTCAAAAAGGCCAGTCGTAGTTTAAAAAAGAAATGATGATCATTATCGTCTTATATCTAAAGTTCAGCTTACTCTTCTTCATCTTCGTCTCCTCCATCTCCACCAGCAGCCTTCTTCGCAGCTGACTTTTGGTTCCTGCGCTTCACTCTCCCAGGGCGTCCACCACCGAAAGGACTATTCAATGAAAAATCAATGTGCTTCTGTGAGTCCACCCTAACCATAAATGAGGGAATATTGACCACCTGTCTCCCGACCCTGACAAAGCCAAAATAAGTTAATATTATCTCACCAATCACAGTCTATCCTTGGCAACCTGAGAGCTGATCACAGAGAGACAAAATTTCACAGGCAATTCAAGTCAATAAACTGCCATTTGATCACAAGAGGATGTGCCCATGAGGAAAGCAATGGACAGATAAGGGGCCAAGACTCTAGTTAATGCAACATGCCTCAAAATGTAATAAATGGGGGAAAAATGTCATCATGCTCCTCTGAGGTAGACATTACTAATCAAGCCCATCATTTAGGAAATCAATCTGAATAAAAAGCATTGTGTATTCCCACAGGAATCGACCTGCCAAGCCTAGGAAATTTATTCTTCAAACCTAGAGCAAACCTAAATGGGCACATCGACAATATCCTATTCAAGCCTACTAAACAAGTAAGCTGCAGGGTGAGGTGCCTCTAGACACAAAAGATGAGAGCACAACCTAAGCCCAAGCAATAAGCAACCATCCCCCCAAAAGAACTAAACCTGGCCAATAGGAACAACTTTAAGAATGCCAGAATGAAACAAGTAGAAAAGCAGGAAAAGAAATAGTGCACAAATCAATCAGAATGCTTCGGAGAAGGGCAGCCCATTGAAGTATGAGACACCAGCAAGAATCAGGCTTATTTAGCACAACACACCAAAACCACCAAAACACTTCAGCCAGCCAATAAGAACTAGTACCTCCTGCACTTCTATAACAAGAAGCACTGCAAGAGTAAAATCTCCTGGCTTTGGCTGCATTTATATTTACTCACAATTAACTGTTCATCCCAAGAACATAATCGAGACTTGAGATATTCACAATGTCTAACTTGACAACCAACATGATATTAAGGTCCACTCGGTTCTACAGAATTTCAAACAGACAATTCTAATATTTTTAAGAATAAAATTAAAAAAAATGGATAGCAAGGGCCTCTTTTGTTAAGAAAAATCACTGAAAACTATGTTTTGAGAATTTTTCTCAAATTTTTTTTTTATAAGTAATAATATTTTATTGAACAGAAGACTACTTCATGTTCATGATGATGAACACAAGGGAACTAAAAAATTACGAAGAATCACACAGGAATCAAAGTGAGCCTTGGAACTCATAAATGAAATTACAATGAGTATAACCAAATGCCAAGACCATTCAAACAAGGTCCAAAATAACAAGGTCTTCAATTGATCAAGAGGTTACTCAATGTCCTCAAAAGTAAAATTTGTTTGATGTGTTCTCCCACCCCAAGAAAATGACGAATCTGTTTGCTGTGTTTCTATTCCTAGCTTCTTCTTTTTTTTCCCCTTTTCCCCTAAACCATCACAGCCGACAAATCTTGAGTCATGGCTCCATTTTGCCATACTTGCTAGCAGCATGGCTCGTGGCTCCCACAACCCATGCCCACCCATGAGCATCTACAAAGACCCAAAGACACAATAGCAACCCACAACCATCAACAAAAGAAGACGGACAACTTAGAGAGAGAGGGAGGGAGGGAGGGAGGACTGAAAACAAAGAAGTAAAATACATAAAAGATGTTTTCAATTTGGGAGTTCATATAGTAAAATTTAGATAAGATTTAAAAAAAAAACAAAAAAAATTAATGCGCCTCATGCATTTTGTTCTTTAAGTCATGAAGAACATTTTCAAAATGGGTTACCAAAAAGGCCCTATAAATCATTAAACTAAATATAAGAGTTCATGCACTACCTTCTAATGGCGAACTTCACTTGTGATTTTTATTTGATTTGAAAACTCTAAATCTCCAAACTTCCATGAATTCATTTCATCCTCAGAAGTCAGATCAAGGGCTTAACCAGATAATTAGTCAAATACAAAAAGCAGGGAAGGAAACTGATCATGCCAAAAGATGTGCACACATCACAGTTTGACATTTTTATAATGCATTACTTGCAACAAAGTCTAATTTTCTAATCATCAATCCAATTTAACAAAGCCTGACTCTATAATTGACAGCCAACAAATGTTAGCATTAAGGACCATGCTCAAATTTTTCTTTTGTCCTTGAAGAACTTGAGTTAATGAAATAGTGCCTGATTGAACCACACTATAAAATTTTATTTTCACCTCTAAATGCCAAACCCTTGGCAATATTTGGAACACACCACTCAGCAAGATAAAAGGGCCTAAAACGGTTAATGTTCTTAAATTCCAATAAGGTGGAAGTAGTGTTCAGATCAACCAAAAGTACCACAATCACAAAAAATTCCAAATCCTAATCCCGCAATAGCTTCCTTTTCAAATGGTAAAGAAAAAGCCAATGTCATCCTGTCATCCTATTAGGTTAACTAGCTTTTGTTTCTTTTCTTTTCTTACCTCTTTTATTTAAGTTTTAAATTTGCTCCATACCAAATATCCCAAATTACCTTTTCAAAATCAAACATTGCACTAATCAGAACCGTGAACGTTCACCTGTTACATTAAACTCTAACTTCATTAGGTGAGAATCTGTCTCTAACCAGCATCATACAAAATTCAATTTCACAAATCCGTGTTGGCCATATTTTAGTATTTTACAGCATTGAAAAAATAATTAGGAGACTCCTCAAACAATGATTCAAATAAATTTGAAACTAATTGCAAAACCAAATAAACAAGAAGAAGAAGAAGAAGAAGAAGAACAACAACAACACCAACACCACCAACAACAATAATAATAATAAAGCCTTGGTACCAAAACTATGGAGTCAACTAAAGAATTGTGCACACGTATTTTCTCTACCATTCTATCTATCATATCCAAAATCATATATTGTCACCTCCTATATTAACATAAGATTTTCTACTACTTTTAATAGTTTTATTTTACCTCTAACAAGTAAATAACCAAAAAATGTACTTAAAAAAAAAATCACATCCACTTACTACTATGGAAAATACAAAGCATAATCTCACTAATCGAATGAAGAAGCATAAAGGGTTGATCATAATAGTTATGTTTCACAGAAAGCTAAAGATAATAAATTATTCATATACCTTATATGCTTCTGCCTGATAAGCACTCTAGCGTGGTGAATGGACTTGGCCATGCCAGACTTGAACACCAGAGTCTGTAAACGTCGCTCCAGAAAGTTCTCGACAGTGAGTGCCAACACATAATCGAGCTTGTTCTGGCTCTCGTCTAGTAACCCATACCTGTTCATCCTCCTCAGAAGGGCTTCACCCTCAAAAATACGACGTTGGTTCTTCTCATCCAGGGTCAAAAGCATTCTAGCATTGTTACGAATTCGACTCAGAGCATACTGTACTCTCCACAGCTCTCTCTTACACCTCAGCCCATACTCTCCCACCAGCCTCAACTCAGCATCTAGACGCTCCTTCTCGTAGGGACGTCTTGGCTTCTTAAAGGTTTTCCCATCTATTTACATAAATGACTCAAACATCAAATGCAAACACAAAGTGGGTTTCTCAAGTTTCATCAAAACAATAGTGCATACGCAAAAAGACAAAAGCATCAAAATGCAAAACCCGAAGTGGGTTTTTCAGGTTTCATCAAAAAAATCATGAATATGCAAAAGACAAAGCATCAAAAAATGCAAAACCCGAAGTGGGTTTATCAGGTTTCGTCAAAACAATTATGAATATGCAACAGAAAAGGGCATCAAAATGCAAAATGCAAAACGCAAAGTGGGTTTTCTCAAGCTTCGTCAATACAATCATATAAATGCAAAAAAAAAAAAAAAAAACACACAGCAAAACATTACTAATTGATTGAAGAAACACAAAGCATTGATCATATTAGCAATAGAAAATGGGGGAGAGAAAGAGACTTACAGTTTCGGTAAAAGGCAACGTGGACCATGATGAGAGTTAAGCCGTACTGTTAGTCCTCTGGTTAAACGATCTGAATACAAATGGCGAGAGGTGGAGGACGATGGCGCCGCGCAATGTTTTATGCTGTAGGAGTTTTTTCTTGCTTATATTAAACCCTAAACCCCTAACCCTAGCAACAAGTCAAGTTGTGGGTATGGGCCTATACCTAGTGTTTAATTTCCGGCCCAGCAATAAAATAACCCATAATGCATTGACCCATCGAGCTAAGTCAATCCAAGCTTGGTTGAAAAAATTTCAACTTATCAAACCCAATCCAATTTAGCCCTACTATTAATAATTTTTTAAAAAATATATTACGTTTTAAATTTGTTATTTTCATTAATTTTGAATTATTGAATAATAAATTTAAATAATTGACTGAAAACCCAACTTCTTACAAATAATTCTGACTGTTAAATATATATTTTTTTCTTTTAAGGAAGACCATTACATTTTTTTATGGGAACCATTACATAGCTTTGATTGTTTGTATAATTTTTATTTTTAAAGATAATTTGTATAGTACCTCTTTATAACAAATTCGATCCATTAATTATTCTAATGTAAAATTGAGTTTATGAACTATTCCTGAGTTTAAATGTAAAATACTCTTGTTATTCTATATTAAAAATAAGGTGATTTTTTTTTGGGGCAAAATTTCAAGAAGTTTAAAAAATATATATTTTGATTAAAATTCTATTCCAATATTCATATAAAAAAAACATTATTTTTATAATCTACCACAATAATTTGTTGTATATATTGTACTTGCACTATGTAACTAAATGCTAGTATTACAAGTTGTCCAACATAATTTTTCCCTATGACCACCTTAAGTATATTAAAATTAGTAAAATATTTTATTTTATATGGAACTTTATTACCAAAAATTTAATAAAATTAAAGTGAAATTTTGATTAAATGACAATTATCAAAAGTTTCAATAAGGATTTTCATTAGTTATTTAAATAGTTGTATAATCTACTATAATATTTGGTTTCAAATAGCAGTTTTAGTCTTATATGGTGTGCATTCATCAAGAAAGTTTTATTGTGTACTTGATCAAGTTAAAGTAATTTTTGTTATTTTATTTTCACTTTTTTTAGAAACAACACTATTTATTTTATTAATAATTTTTAATTATATTATTGAAATAGTTCCTTCATATGGTATGATATTTACTATAGATTTAAGAACAATGATACCATGCAAGCATCTTTTGCTTGAAAACATAAGTAAAACTATCATGTAAATAATTCTATATATACATCATATGTTTAGCTATAGTATTTTAATAATTTTTTGTTGTAATTTTTATTTTAAGTATCTTTTATCTGTAACTTATATTTAACTTAGACCATGATAATTTCATGTAATTTTTTTGTTAGCATTTATTTTAGATATTCTATCATACAATTTTAAGAAGTTGTTTTGATCCTAATTAATATGTATATACTTATAATTTGGTCAATAACAAATATTTATCATTTTTTTGGGCACTAAAACAAAACCTATTAGTTGCCAACGTCATACTTCTCGCATAATACATAATCAACAAAATGCCACTTGTTATCCTAATATCAACCTTTAGGTAGTTTGGATCATAGGTATTTATCCACAAAATAATAATAATAATAATTGGGTTTTTTTAAATGGTTCATTTGATATTAGATTCTTCATTTTTTTTCAATGAACAATTAACTTGGCACAAAAATTAAAAATCTTAAATTGGACACATGACACAAAATTTGACCTCAATTGAAGTCCAATTTAGAATCTGATTGAATTTTCTCTAAGTTTTAGTATTATGTATATGTGTGTATATATATATAATTTACAAAATATCAAAACAATGATTATTATCAATGTGTATATTTGGCATGATTTGATTCTCACACTTTTTTAAAGAGGATGGAACATAAAAAACATTGGTATCACTTATAATTCTAAAACAACACAGGTTTGATAAGGGAAAATATTAGAAAATTCATAGATTTAAAAGTTTTGTAAGATATAGGAGGAAATTAATATGAGTTATCATATCTCAATTCTTAGGCATATAATAGGAGAAATTATTAGGAAGTCCCGGATTCTCAACCAATGAGAGGGTGTTGCGGTATTAAAAATAAACTAGTCGCTAACCCGTACTATGCACGGGAACCTACCTATTTGTAAGGTAGGCTAAAATAATTTTATAAAGTCTTAAATTGATTAAAAAACTACACCATTACATGATTCGTTTTTGTATAACTTCAATTTGTGTTACAATTTGATGAAGAAACCATTACTTGAACGTGTAATGGCTTATAAAAAATTTGTCAGATAATTTCAGATACAGCAAAAAATAACTCAAAAATTTAAATATTAAAACTTTTCAAAGATCAAAAAATATTAAAGAATCAAATAATTCACTGCTTAGAAATTATTGAAACAAAACAAAATATATATGACTAAAAAATAGAAAAATATAAGAAAAAGATTGGGTTACATTCAAAAGAATAATCCATGGCTATAGGTTTGCACCCTATCATAAAATATCACATTAGTGAAGTAGAGAGATAATAATAATAATAATAATAATATCAATGTTTGAGTTTGAGTTTAAGTTAGACTTGTCATAGAGATAAAGTTTCACTCCTTATTAAGTTTGGATTAAACAAAAATAATTTTGTTTAATAAAAAATGATGAGTTTGAGTTTAAGTTGGACTTATTAGAGAGATAGAGTTTCACTCCCTGTTAAGTTTGAACTAAACAAAAATAATTTTATTTAAATAAAATGATAATTCTATTTAAATATTGTGAGAGTTTCAAAAACTTCTGATATATATATATATATATATATATTAAAGTGGCTGGTTTTTCTAAAAAAAAAAAAAAGTGGCTGGTTAGCCCATCTTTTTATTTTTTATTTTTAAATATAGAGTTGGGCTAATCCGCTAATTTTTGTAAAGGGGTCTGATTACCGTAAGTTTTTTTTTTTTTTTGCTAAACATTACCGTAAGTTATTTATTTGTCCTTTCCCTTGCTCTTTTATATTTTCCTCTCTTGCTTCTCAAAAAATATTTTCTTCTCTTTCTCTATACTGTGGTCGCAATACCCATATATATCAGTCCCTCCATCTTCTTCTTCCTTAGAATTATTGTTCACTGCGGTTGTGGGGCTGGTTTGTAGAGATAACTGGTAAGTGTTCAAGATTTTGTCTTTTAGCTCACCCTTTCTCTTGTTGATTTGTCCGCAGGAGTATTTATCAATCTTGGGAAAAGTTTTAGTAGGGGAGCGGGTTCTACGATGATATATAGAGTTGGGCTTGATGGGATTAAGGGAGGCATAGCAATTGCTGAGATTGGAATCATGTTGTGAATAGGAAAAAAAGAGTTTGGGTTTGTTGGTTTGTGGGTATGGTGGGTTTTCATTGAGGAATCTTTGGGTTTTTAGATGTGATGCTTTGCTGTTGGTTTGCCGTGGGTCTGATTGAGGAGGAGCTGGTAGAAGAGAAAGGCAGGGAAGAGATGGCAGAGCATTGTGAAAGGGAAAGACAGAGCATCGGGAGGCAGACATCGTGAAAGGGTGTCTTTTATTGCGTTTTTTTTTATGTTTTTTTTTTTTTTTTAAATATTGTGCTGATGTGGAAATTTGTGGAAGCTTCAAAAGCTTCGGTTTTATATATATATATATATATATATATATTGGTAACTCTAAATGTAAATGGCGAAAAGTGGAGTACGATGGCGCTGCGCAATGTCTTATAGTGTAAGAGCCTTTTCTGGCTTATTAAACCCTAAACTTAGCAATAGTTTCACATTATGGTGTGGGCCTATAATTACTTTTCGTAAGTGTTTAATTTCTAGCCCAACAAGAAAACTATCCATAATGTATTGACGAATAATGTAACATGATCCAATTGAACCCTACTATTAATAATTTTAAAAAAAATATTATGTTTTAATTTTTAAATTAGTTATTTTTATTAATTTTGAATTGCTGAATAATAAGTTTAAATAATTGAATGAAAACCCAACTTTTTATAAATAATTCTAACTGTTATATATATATTCTTTTAAGGAAGACCTTTACATATCTTTGATTGTTTGTATAACTTTTATTTTTTTATTTTTTATTATTATTATTATTTTTAAGATAGTTTGTATAGTACCTCTTTTATATATGAATTTTCATTGATTATTTCATAGCAAATTTGTTATAAATTATCAAAATTGAAATTTATAAAAGACTTGAACCGTTAACTATTCTAATGTAAAAATTGAGTTTATGAGCTATTCCCAAGTTTAAATGTAAAATACTCTTGTAAAGAAATGATATATTCACAATATTTTTATAACAAATCTTAAGTGGCAGGTTATTACTAGTTGTTTTTGTTGAGGCAAAAAAATAATCTTAGTATTAGGTTCAAATTTGAATCAATAACAACTAACCACTTATGATTTATTGTGAAAATGTTGTAGACGTAGCACCTCTCTTAAAAATAAAATGATTTTTTTTTTTTTTTTGTTGCAAAAATTCAAGAAGTTTAAAATAAATACTATTTTGATTAAAATTCTATTCCAATATTTTTTTATAATCTACCACCATATTTTGTTGAATATATTGTAGTATTGTACTTGCACTATGTAGCTAAATGCTAGTATTACAAGTTGTCCAACATAATTTTGCCCTATGACTACCTTAAGTACATTAAATTTAGTAAAATATTTTATTTTAAATGGAACTTTACTACCAAAAATTTAATAAAATTAAAATGCAATTTTGATTAAATGACAATTATCAAAAATTTCAATAAGGATTTTCATTATTTATTTTAAAATAGTCTCATATTCTACTATAATATTTGGTTTCAAACAGCAGTTTAGTCTTATATGGTGCGCATTCATCAAGAAAGTTTTATTCGGTGTGCATTGATCAAGTTAAAGTAATTTTTGTTCTTTTTATTTTTACTGTTTTTTAAGAAACAACACTATTTATTTTATTATTTTAATTAAATTATTGAAATAGTTTCTTCATATGGCATGATATTAGACTACTATAAATTTAAGAACAAAGATACTATGCAAGCATCTTTTGCTTGAAAACATAAGTAAAACTAGCATGTAAATAGTTTTATATACACTAAGATTTGTCCATCATATGTTTAGCTACAATATTTTAATAATTTTTTACTGTAATTTTTATTTTAAGTCTCTTTTATCTATAGCTTATATTTAGCTTAGACCATGATAATTTCATGTAATTTATTGTTAGCACTTATTTTAAATATTCTATCATACAGTTTTAAGGAGTTGTTTTGATCTTAATTAACATGTAAATACTTACAATTTGGTCAATAACAAGTATTTATCAGTTTTTTGGGCACTAAAACAAAACGTATCAGTTGCCCACATCATGCTTCTAGCATGTTACATAATCCATAAAATGCCACATGTTATCCCAATATCAACCTTAAGGTAGTTTGGATTGTAGGTATTTATCAACATTTTTTTTTTTGATAAATTGAGTTTTTTAAATGGTTCATTTGATATTAGACTCTTCATTTTTTTCAATGAATGATTAACTTGGCACAAAAATTAAAAATCTTAAATTGGATACATGACACAAAACTGGACATCAATTGCAATCCAATTTAGAATATAATTGAAATTTTTCTTAGTTTTGGCTTTATATATATAATTTACAAAATATCAAAACAATGATTATTATCAACGAGCATATTTGGCATGATTTGATTCTCACATTTTTTTTTAAGCAAGATGGAACATAAAAGACATTGGTATCACTTCTAATTCTAAAACATTAATATTAGAAAATTCATAGGTTTAAAAGTTTTGTGAGATATTGGAGGAAATTAATATAAGTCATCATATCTTATGTATACAACAAGGAAAATTATTGGGTAGTCCTGGACTACAAGTTCAACAAGCTGAGCTTGTAGTTCCAACCAATGAGAGGGTGTCACGGTATTAAAAATAAATGATTTCACCTTATTGCCAACTCAGCCCAGTAACTGTAGATATTTCTAACATTTGTTAATTAAGTGTTAACCCGTGAAAGGAAATTAAAAAATTTGGGAATGGTGGGCTATAAGGTGAGATGTAAATGGTGTTTAATGTGCAGCAATTTTCAAAAACCTCTCTTTTTACTAGTAATATATTTATTTTAAACGAAACTTTATTACCAAAAAATTAATAAAATTAAAATGAAATGAAATTAAAATTGTCCTATTTGGTTTCAAATAGCAATTTAGTCTTATATAATGTGTATTTATCAAAAAAAAATTTATATGGTATTAATGATAAAGTAAATTAAAGTAATTTTTGTTCTTTTTATTTTCAATATTTATTTTATTAATAAATTGAAATCATAATATTGAAATAATTTCTTCATATGGCGTGATATTATATTTTTATAATTTTTAGAACAAAGAAACTATGCAAGCATCTTTTGCTTGAAAACATAAGTAAAATTTACAAAATATCAAAATACGGATTATATTAGCAATGGAAATATTTGGCACGATCTGATTCTCAGACATTTTTTTTTTAGAAAGATGGAACATAAAAGACATTGGTATCACTTATTATTCTAAGACAACACAGCTTGTTATTTAAGCAGTTTGTTAAGGAATAATATTAGAAAATTCATAGGTTTAAAAGGATAAAAATAAATAAAAATGCTTAATTTGTATTTTTTTTTCTCTCACTTTCTTGGCAATCAAACACACAACACACCCAGAACAAGTCAAACCATTGCTTCTAAGTTTTCTAAGATCTTCAATCACAAAATCAAATCAATATCTACCCCAAACCCTAACAATATATGTACACAGTTTGCAAATTCAGCTTCTTCTTTTTCCCTTCAATTTGTGGTTTTTTTTTTTTAAATGTCAAATAAAATTTATTATGATTATTATTAGTTTATTTGCTATATATATCATTTTAATTGTGCGAATTGTGCAATCCATTTTCCAAATAAGCTTTTTGCGAGAGGCTGACAAAGTCCATATTGATGATAGCTTCAAAACTCAAGGACCAAATTGAAAGTTTTAAAAACACAACGATTACCAAAAAAAAAAAAAAAAAAAGGTTTTTTACCTAATCAGTATAATGGCCATATACAAGTAAATTAGACTGACTAAGAGGAATATTGTCAATCAATATTAAGTGTAGCATGGAGCTTGAAGACCCTTTTTTAAGAGTTTATTAGATTCATTAGGCGTTCTCCCCTCCTTTCTCACAAAAGGGATGATTTATTACACTTGCAGATTTTCCAATGCCTAGTTGTAAAGAATTTGAGATTTTATTTATTGAGTATGTTGATTTGGATGATGAGGTTATTGTAGAGAGGGAAAATTTCCAACCTATCACAAGTTGATTTATTTCAAACTCGAAATTCAGTCGTCTACAGTTATATTAGTGATTTAAAACTTCTTAATGAAGGGGAAAAAAACTTCTTTAGTTACAATTGTTAAGTTGGATTTAGGTTAGCATATTTGCCTCAAGATATATATTTGGAGTGTGTGAGAGAAAGAGGAAGTGAATATATAAAAAATTAGAAGATATGAGAGAAGGAAAAAAAATTTAAAAATAAAATTATTAGAGAAAGGAAAGAGAAATTGTAGGAGGAAGTTTTAAAAAAACAAATGGGTAAAACAAAGAAGATAAATTTTTTCTTTGAAATTGAGTGAAAATTTAAAGAGACTATTGAAAATTATTAAAACTATTACAAATCTTATCTTATATAATATAATAAAGAATTTGAATCACATTTTAACTGCACCAATTTTTTGCTAAATGTGATTCTAAATTTTTTTTTGGGTTGCTAAATGTCATTCTAATTGCTCTAAAGTCTAAGCTTTATTCCTATAAAAAAAAGTCTAAGCTTTATTTGTGTCTTATTTATTTACGTGCAAATTAATGCACCTAAATTAGAAAATATATATTTGTGTTAAAAAAATAGAAAATATATAAAAACTAAATTCAGAAAAATTATGTTTTTATGTAATGTTGTGTATTGTGGGAGGGAGGAAAGCCGAGGACAAGGAGACATAAAAGAAGACCAAAATTAAGGGTCACCTCCTTAGAGTTCGAGGAGGCTAACGGATCCGAGGAGCATGAAGGTATGTGTGCACTCCTCGGAGGGCTGGGATCTAGCCACAAACCATCAAGCCCTTGGACAAGGAACTAAAGGAAGATTTGGCACTAAGTAACTAAAGGAAGATTCCAGGTAAAGCACCCATCATCTTCGCATTCAATGTTATGCACCCACTTAGCTGACTGCATTAATGAATGAATGACCCCCAAAACAGTGTCACCACAGCTCATAACCTACCATAACAACTTTCTAGCAAGGTCCTGATGGCATAAGTATTTTGGGGAAGATCCCTAGCCGTCCAAATGGAAGATTAGGATGAATCCTAGATGGCTATATAAGGAGAAGGATTCCAACAAGAAAAGGGGATGAGAGAGAGAGAGAGAGAGAGAGAGAGAGAGAGAAAGAACTTTGTAATAGCAAAAAGCATTCATCTAATAAATTTGTCTTGCTCGGCCCAATTCCAAGGAGAATTGTTGAACTTGTATTAGATTTTCCTTGCATATTATAGAGAAGTGTCAAACTTTTTACTTGGTAAACCATACGTAAATCACTCTATTATATCGTATTAAGGGCATGAAAATCAATTCATGTATGATGTACCAGTGACAATATTTATGACAATAAGCATTTTCTTAACAAGTAACAAGAATCTGTGTCAACTTGATCATTTACACCCCCCGTCCATCAAGGGAGTCAATACCATACCGGAGACTGTACCGGTTTGGCTAGCTCAATTCATAACTAATTATTCATGGTTTTAGACTTTAGTATCAATTAAAAGAAAAAAAAAAAAAAACACAATACAAAACATAGAAAGCTTATAAGTTACCATTGCATACTAAGAAAACAAATAATACTAATAAGTTAATGCAAATAAGTTACCATTCCGTTCTAACAAAAATTCGAAAATTATAAAACTTGAAAAAAAAAAAAAAAAACTTTTTTTCTGTACTGGCCGGTATTGCCCAAAATTGGCCGGTATACTAATAAGTTAATGCAAATAAGTTACCATTCCGTTCAAACAAAAATTCGAAAATTACAAAACTTGAAAAAAAAAAAAAAAAAAAACTTTTTTTCTGTACTAGCCGGTATTGCCCAAAATTGGCCGGTATTTAAACCGGTACGAAACATTGATGTTTCGATACCGGTATACATACCGGTACGGTACATATTGGACGGTACGGTATTGACTACCTTGCCGTCCATGCTTGAAATAGTTAAAGTCACCAATGGGCTTCTAGCCCAATGACACTTATTTCCTTGTCTTCCATGTCACGGGTTTGTCCCAACTCCCCTCTCCTCTCAAAAAAAAAAAAAAAAAAAAAAAAATTTAATAATAATAATAATAAACCAAGTCATCATATTTAAATGTGTAAAATATCATTTTTTGCCTAAACTTTCACAAAATTTCTTTTTCCATCTCTAAACTTTCAAAAGTTTGTTTTTCAAATCCTTAAATTTTGGAAAATGTTTTACTTTTCATCCTTTCATCTATGTCTATTAGTTTATGTCCTATGTGGCTTAAGAGAGTACTAATGTGGTAAATGACTTGGACTAAACCATTTTGTTTAAAAAAAATATGGACACATGGCTCACAATGATTCGCATGTTAGGATTAATGCCCTTAAATCCTATTGTATGATGCTATGTATGATATTATGTATAACATTATGTATAACAAGATGTATGACTTAATATTGTGATTGATAAAGTTGTTTTATTATTATTTAAAATAATAGTAATATGAATATTCAGACTTTATCATATAGTCCATGAGATTCATAGTATGTGATTTATGTGAAAAGTCACAGAAGATATAAATTACAGGTTCTTTGTAAACTCAGAATTTTAGTTCATAGTCGGTGATGAAATTTGGCATTTTATCTGCGAAGACTATAACACATAAACTAAGATGATTTGCCTTGATCATAGAAGTGAAGACTTCTAGTTGATGTGTTGATATGTTTTAAAAGTTAAGACATATTGAACTAGACTGCTATGAGATTTATTATTCTTCTAACGATTGTCAAATAAATAATAAATCTCACGACTTCTTTTTATATGAACTCTTAATCTTGAGAGAATAATGAACCTGATCATGAAATGTAGGTTACTTTGATATATTAGGGATGAGATCTAAAGTGACGGTCAAAACCTCAGTATGTTGGGCAGCCAAATTTAGTGTCGATGGAACATATATTCTTAAGATGGAATTCACAGTCTCTTAACGGAGATATAAAATATTCTCTTGAGATAAGTTTAATGGTTTTGTTGTTCAGAATGTTAGGCCTAATTACTTTAGTAAATAGTTACTAAAGTATATATTTATGAAATTGGATTTCATAAATGTATGATAAATAACTTAAAGGATTAAATTAGGTACTCAAGAATTAAGACGTAGTAATTTACAAACCAATTTCATAAATATATGATGAATAACTTAAAGAATTAAACTGGGTACTCAAGGATTAAGACGTAGTAATCTACAAAGTGGCAGTCTACATTTATGACTTTGTATTACTATGAATATTTTATGAAAGGGTTGCATGTACAATAAAATCTTGGAATATAATTTACTAAAAATAAGGTCTAGAGTGCAATTATATTTATATAGTGGTATTGAATATAATTAATGGTAACTTTGAACTTGTCAAGAGTTGACAAAAAAGCCCAAAGCCCGTTGGAGCTAGTGTCTTATTTATTTCCTTTTGATCCCATTCCAAGCCACATACTAAAACCCAATTGGAAAGGTCCAAAAGACTAGCCCAATTAGATAATTAGTTATAAGAAGAGAAACATACAGAATTTTAAAAAGAACATGAAATGGTTTGTATGTGAGGGTTTGACACTCTCTCATTCTCCCTTGAACAAATTCATAGAAACTGATTTAGAGAGACCACATTTCTTGGGCACAAGTGAAATTGGAGTGAAGATTGAAAGTGTTCTCAAGAACTTCTGATCTTTGGTTTTGAAATTCACCATACTAAGGTACACTCTTATTCTTGAATTCTGAAATTTACATAGTACATGTTATCAATTGCGAATGAAGTAGATCCGTTAATTTTCCGCTGCATATGTTTTGTATGCGATACAAACATGTATTTTTCCAACATCGCACACATGGATTAAATATTTTAGTGAGACAAATTTACCCCTCTCAATTATTCTTCCCTCCATTGTTCTCATGGCCAACTACACCTAGCTTCTCTCAAAAGAGATCTTGACGCTAGTACCAAAAGCAAGATACAGTTGCACTAACCCAAACCCCTAAACCCAATGAAATCTCAAGCCCTTGGTTGAAAAAATCCTTTCTTTATGTAATTACTTGTAGATTTGAAAAGAAAAGATAACTTGGAGACCACTACCTTGATTAGTTGATTAGTTTGGAAATGCATAAACAAAAATTTCTTGAACTGACGAAAAAGAAAAGAATTTTATAGTTTGGGACTCAAAATTTTCACCTAAATTGGAGCTATATGTGTGTGGCAATACTTCTTGTGAAATGGGTTTGTAATTGAAGCAATGAACCTGTAGTGAATTAAAAATAAAATGAAGCTATAAGCTCTCTCTCCAAGTTTTGGAATTGTCAACCGTTTCTTCTCTTCTAAGAGGGATATACCATGCATATGGTGCATGATCCCTTCTCTCACATGGGGTGGACCCATGTGACAGAGAAGAAACATACACCGGATATATGGTATATTTTCTCCTCTTCTAGAATGTGAGCTTCTCTTCTCTTCTCACATTAGGGTTTATTGATTACACACTTTTTTTGGTGCTTTGGCAATCTTTTAGACAAATATTTCTTCTCCTCAACGTTGGCGAAGGGAAGCTAACATTGACTAGTTGGGGTCGACATTTTGGACTCATTGAGTCATTGATTGGGCTCGCTGGTTGAGGTGTTGGGCGTTGAGGTTTTCAATTTTCATGTTTGGTATAGGTAATAGGATTATTGGTCTGGATATTTTTGTAAGGATTAACGCAAGATTGGGGCTGAGGTTTCGATTGTGTGGATGTAAGGGTAAATTTGTCTCACTCAAATATTTAATCCACATGTGCAAATCATTGTGAGCCATGTGTCCATATTTTTTTAAATAAAATTGTTTAGTCCAAGTCAGTCACTCCGTTAGCAGCCACGTAGGACATAAACCAATGGATAGACGAAAAGATAAAAAGTAAAACGTTTTGCAAAGTTTAGAGATTAAAAAAAAAAAAAAAAATTTGAAAGTTTAGGAACAAAAAACGATCTTTTGTGAAAGTTTAGGGACAAAAATGATATTTTACCCTACTTAAATGGTACATTATTCATAATTTTTTTTAAAAAAATAAAAATTAATATTATTAATTTAGGTAATATATTGATAATACAAGGTGTGCATATTGTTCCATATGTTATCCTTTCTTTGTCAATAATGTTATGATTAGTGATGAAAGAAAAATAGATATATCATTTTACCTGCCAATTCCATCCCATAGTCGTTTTAGATATATTTTTGGGTTCATTAAAATAGCATGAACTAATTCCACCATAAGCAACAAGACCTGGAAATATTTTTTGAAGAATACTAGCGTTGGAAGGAGCTCCATCTATGCCGCCGCAAACAATGGTAACCGGATAATCTAGAGGATGATTATATTGGGCTGCACAGACATACATAATCCCCAAGTATGCCTTGAGCTTTGAAGATTTGCTTAGGGGTCTAAAATAGAAACAAAGGATTCATTACATAATAATTTTTTTTTTGAGAACATGATTAATTACTATTCTTGTGTAACTTTGTTGATTCCTATAAGTTTATGGCGAAGGGTATCTATACGTACCTGCAAGTCTTGAATTCCTTGCTAAGGTTTGAAAGACCACTAGGCTGAGATGCGGCTTTATCTATTTCAGACCATGACTTTTTTATAGTTTGGTAGCAAGTCTCACTAGCTTCCTACACCACTCGAGTGTGAAGCTTTTTAATTCATTAAAATGAACAGGAAGAGGAGCAAAAATTAAATAAAAATGCCAAATTTTATACGCAAATTCAGACTAGTTCATAAGTTCTCTATAATTTATTCATCTCTATCATTCATTTCATTCTAGGCAGTAATAGAGTAGAGAAAAAATGGGAAAATTGTTAAAATATTATGCTTCCATCTAAATAATCAGTCTTTGATTTTCTGTTAATAGTGTTCTCACTCTAAGTAGAGCTTCCTCTTTCTAAACAAAGTTTTTCTCTCTCTACACTTTGTGTTCAATGGTTGTCAAAATTTTTTTTTTTGCTTAGGTGAAATATAAAGTTTAAACAATGGTTCCCATTTTTCTTTGTTCAATTACTACCTATAATAAAAGAAATGAATAATGGAGATGGAAAGATGCTTCAAATTGAAACAATTTCATAAATTTGGAATTTTAATTGACAAAATTAGCTTCCTAGGCCTAATCTGAAATATATTATAAACTTAAGGCCTTTTTTATGTAATTTTCCCATAGAAGAAACTAAAAATATTCAATCTGTTACCTTAAAATCCTTGCTGACAATAGAAAAATATCCATTTTGTGGCGTAATATCATCAAAGTAAAGGATTGGAGCCGAGGAGGCCAAGGCACCAAGGGCAACATGGGGATATTTTAGCCGAAACCATGAAGCTAGCACTAAACAAATGAAGAAAAAGTTATACACACATACCAATCTATTAGAGTTTACTTCATAATCTGTCTATCAAAATAGAAGCAACTTCATCACTAACTTCCTCCATATGATCCTCCAATAACAATTACTGGAGAATTGTTGCCATGTAGTGTTTCCTTTACATGTGCTTCTTCCCTTGTTCTAAATGGTATTGACTTCCCATAATATCGGTGCTGATGAAAAAAGAGTAACGATTTCAGATTAAAAGTTTTGGTTAACTACCAAATTTCAGAAATTGAAGTCTTAGATAATCAGTCAAACAAACTGATTATACTTCGTTAATACAAACAACAATAACAAGAAGAAAAACTAGGCCTTTAGTCTCAAAAGCTAAAATATAAATTGTTTTGAGTTTATGATTTTGGCCTATTCGGTTCATCATCTTTTCTCTAAATTAATTATGGCTCTCATTACAATTTTTCAGCAATAAATTACACAAGGAAGCGAGGGAGAGAAGAATATTGATTGCGTGTGTTCATGTGTCTGCTTAACATTTCATGTATACTTCTATATATAGTATGAGAGCCTGAAATTGCTGGGCGTTATCAGCAAGAAAACCAATAGCAGAAAGATCACCATCCAAAGGTGCTTCTGCTCCAAAATAAGCAAGAATTGGTGCGTTACTCGTTGCACCTCCCCAGTACTTAGAGTTGATCACATATCTTTGCTGAAAAGTTGTGTAGCTTTCTGGCCTATAGTTGAAGTGATCAAGTGTTTGGTCATAGTAAAATGTTTGTAAGTCATCCGAAATAGATGCAGATACTGTTTCAAGATCGTGTAGAAAATTTCCTCCAATTGGACTGAACCTGGGAATATTATTTATTAGTGTTGCAGAGACAGAGGATAAGAAAATAAGAAAGACAAAAGGAAGCCATTGAAATGAAAACATTGGAGATTTCATTGAAGCTTTAATATATTTAGTAAGCACTTATTTATATAGCATTGGATTGCTACTTGGGAAGGTATTACTAATTATATTATGCTTCAAAAACTGACATATAATAACTGGTCTTTACTTGTAATTTTAGTTTCACAACAGTTTCTTTTTTTTTTTTTTGGATGAATTTGATTTTATTGAACCAAAACAATAATTAGAACACGCAACAAGCTTCAAACTACAAACAATCAAAAACGCCAATTAGCATTGAGAAAGCCAACAATTGATAAGCATATTCTATAGGGTCCTGAATTTCTACTATGAGATGAAATTCTGAATTTCTTCTTTAACTGTAAAAGTTATAGTAAAAATTTAATTCTCTTCGATCCAAAAGACATGGGTCAAGTAGTTTAATAATCTAAACTCTAACCACCGCACACCCTTGGTGCGATGGTCATTCCACAAGTATAAGTACTTGTGGGATGTGGGGGATAATAGCTGGGGTTCAAGTCTCTAGGAGGAAGCTTCACACACATATACATTTAGATTATGTTAAAGTAGAAATTCTATATTGTAAAAAAATTTTTTTTAAAAAAAAAATCTAAACTCTAAAGACTAAAGCATTCAATTTACCTGTGTAGTACATGGCATTTTGGCAACCAGACCTTGGCCAGAGATGCAAATACAAATGACAAGGAAATTAAAAGAAATGAGTTAGAATATGATTATCCAACCACTCCAATCAAGGGAAAATCGACAATGCATCAGGACAACCGTCCTTAGGAATTGAGATTATGGAGGCATGTGTCCTACTATAGTTTAGATTATTTTTGTCTACTTAAGTTTTTGGTATAAATAGTAATTTATCAATAATTAAAAAAGAAAAGAAAAGAATGCAAGTCGTATACAAGCTATTATGACTCATGCATATTATTAATAGTTTTTGATTACTATTTCTAACCATCTACAAGTATTTCGTAATCAACGTAGGACCTCCAACTTGCAAGTGTTTTTATTAAGCAGGGTATTATCACTCACGCTTATTTAAGAACTTTAAATTTCAGATAAGTATTTATAACATTCAACAAGTATTTCATAATCAACATAGGACCTCTAAATTCCAAGTGTCCCACGACACAAAAAGAAAAGAAAAGAATGCAAGTTGTATCCAAGCTATTATGACTCATGCATATTATTTAAGAGCTTTAATATTTTTTATTTATTACTATTTCTAACCATCTACAAGTATTTCGTAATCAATGTAGGACCTCCAACTTGCAAGCGTTTTTTTTTAAGTAGGGTATTATCACTCACGCTTATCTAAGAACTTTAAATTTTTGAAAAGTATTTATAACAATCAAAAGTATTTCATAATCAATATAGGACCTCTAACTTCCAAGTGTCCCAAGACACAAAAAGAAAAGAAAAGAATGCAAGTTGTATCCAAGCTATTATGACTCATGCATATTATCTAAGAGTTTTAATATTTTTTTATTACTATTTCTAACCATCTACAAGTATTTCGTAATCAGTGTAAGACCTCTAACTTGCAAATGTTTTATTAAGCGAGGTATTATCACTCATGCTTATCTAAGAATTTTAAATTTCTGATAATTATTTATAACAATCAATAAGTATTTCATAATTAATGTAGGACCTCCAACTTCCAAGTGTCCCAAGACACAAAAAGAAATTGAATGTAAGTTACATCTAATGTAAGTTAAATTACATGTTATTGAAAAGAGAAAACATGTACCTAACTTTTTCCCTATACCTTATTTATATATCTAACAATCCTTCCCTTGGCATGAAATTTATATTGCCTTTGAAAAATTGTACTTACTTTTCTTTTTTTTCTTTTTTTAATTTTTAATTTTAGTTTATGTGAAAATGATTGGTCTTGTGCATTTAGACATGTAGTGAGATGGTGATACCAATAGGCCGTGGCAATGATACCATGTTTGAACTAGATCCTTTTATCATAAGTAGCTACATTGAGCAGTGCAAGAGCATCTACGGTGTCCCACCTAGGCCTCATTGGGTCACTTCTTATTATGGAGGCCATGTATGCATTCTTACTATACGGAGTATGGCCTTAGGCTGAACATTCTCCAGAATCGAAGCTGGGCCCAAACCTCATAGTAAGTCCATATCGTTTTTGAGTGCGTGATAGATAAGCCCATGTCTGGCCGTTTATCGTCTGTTCGGGATTGCGTATGCCTAGAACAGCATACCTCCCTAGTGGCTTGGTATTGCCTTGGGGAATATCGCTGCCGAGCAATCTTTTGGAGGCAAAAATCAATTCCAAAGCCACTACCACTGTTTCCAACGAGGTCTTTTCCATGTCAGAAATAATCACATCAAACCCCACCCACACGAGTGAGACCAGAATGCAATCATGAAACCCCCACAAACCTTATGCTATAAATAGGAGGATTGAGTAAAGAAGGGGGGTTGGCAACTCTGGAAAGAAAAAGTGAGAAAATAGAGAAAAAGGGAGCGAATTAGGGAAACTGGGCAAGAGAGTAATCCGGAGAGGGAGGTAAGGGTGTTTACTGGGGTTAAGGGAAGTTAAAGTGTCATTCGGGGTGGAAGTGCCCTTAGTAGGAAACACCAGGCCCATTCCATAAGTAAATTGTGAGTCCAATTTTAGGCCCGGTCCTTCAGGCCGAGGTTGGGTGTCTACAATTGGCGCCGTCTATGGGGATCTCCTACGTAGCTGTGGTTCTACCAAGACTTGTGCGAGGAAAATGTTTGAAGGTCAATCAGGGAGTTATGCTGAAAGTGGGTTTGGGAGATCTTTTCGGGGATCCACTTGGCGAGAAAGAAGGCAGAAAAGGCGCAAAGATAGGGAGCATGAACAAGAGGAGGAGTAGTCTGGCCTTGGAGAAGGGTTGTTTCAAACGCATTAGGCATTGTCAGGCGCTTCGGGGCGTGAGAGTTTTGATAAGAGGGATGAGGAACTAGAACGCTTGTGTAGGTTGGTAAGGGATTTAGAGTTGGAAGCAAGAAGTAAGCATCAGAGAAGGGACTGCGAGGAGCATGCAGAGGGGTCAACTAATGTGGGAGGTCACTATAAAGAAAGGTCCCATTAATTCGGTTCCCATCGACGTTGAGATCGATCTTGGGAGTATGTAGACCGGGATTCAATTTCCCCAGAAGGACAACGACCTTGAAATGCCGCCATAGGCGCTATGAGTTGAGCATTACGTAAAGCTGCTCAATCATCGTTTTTGGGGGACATCGAACGGGCTCCTATGCCGAGCAGATTGATTTGGCCTCCATTTACCTCTTATGATGGTAAAACAGATTCGGTAAAGCATGTAAGCCATTATATCCAAATGATGTCTTTGCATACTCATAACGATGCACTGATGTGTAAGGTATTTCCTTCGAGTCTCGGGCCCACCGCTTTGAGATGGTTCAATGGATTGAGGAAATGCTCGATTTAAAGTTTTGCCGAGTTGATTCAAGAGTTTGTTGTCCGGTTTATAACTTGTATCCGGGTGTCGCAACCAATGGACATGCTGCTATCTATAAAGATGAGAGCTGGGGAAACCCTTTGCAGCTACACTATCCAGTACTGGGAACTGTATAACTAGATCAGTGGGGGTAATGTAAAAATTGCAGCAAGCACTTTTCGATTGGGATTGCCCGAGGATTTCAAACTGCGAGACTCATTGACGAGGCCTCCAAAGGATATGAGGTAGTTGATGAGGCATATCGAAGAGTATAAAAGATTGGAGGATGACCGGCAGCAGAATAAAGGCAAGGCTCCGGTCACGAGTTAGCCTCGACAAGGGGGCTTTTAGTCAAGGCCCTAGAAGGATTTGAGGATCCAGGAATCAGGCGCACAGGCAAGGGAAGTGAACGTGACATTCAAGGAGCTAGTGCACAGGATCGTGGATCGAATTAAGAATGAACCATACTTTCGGTGGCCAAACAAGATAAGGGGTGACCTGTCGAGAAGTAATCGAAATTTATATTGCACTTACCATAGAGATAAGGGGCATACCATTGAACAATGCAGGGTGTTAAAGATCATTTAGGCTGTGTTTGGTTCAACGAAAATGATTTTTCGAGTGTAAAATCATTTCAAGGGAAATTGTTTTCCTATAAAGGAAAATGTATTCAGGCTGTTTGGCTGCCTCGGAATTCGTTTTACGGAAAATCATTTCCAGTGTTTGGTTCGTTCAAACATTTTACAAAAAATGCGTTCCGTTTTACGGAAAATCAATTCCCATATTTGGTTCATTCAAACATTTTAAAATGGAATTTGTTTTACGGAAAATCAATTCCCATGTTTGGTTTGTGGATCATTTTACAGAAAATATGAAATGCCTTACAAATTCAACACCTGCATTGCCTAGACAAACTTGTGACAATACAAAAATAATCATCCACTTCAACATCAAAAATAATTATTCGAATATACCCATAATATTTATATCAAAACAGCCACCGTCACAGTCAACATGAAACAGACAAGTCAGAGTTGTATGAACAAAAAACTAGCCATCCACAGCTTTCTTAGTTTAGCATTCTTGGCTAGAAATCCCCGTGCTGCCTTCTTATTTTCATAGAGATGGTCAAAGGTAGTTGCAAGCATGTCTTGCTATACCTATCCGCCACCATAGCCATGACCTTAGAGTAAAGAGCTGTGTAATCAATAGGTCCCCGGTTGATTTCTTTCAAAGCCACAACAATTTCCTTCAACTGATCAGACAGATCAGTCAACACATTATCATCAGAGGGAGGTGCACACCCTCTTTTACGGGACTTGGAAATTCTCGAACCAGTGGTGGATGACTCTACTGCATTCTTCCCTTTGTCCGCCACACCTTCCTCCCCATTGTCCGCCACAAACTCAATATTGTCCTCATTGTTTGGCTCATTCTCAATATCCACGTTCGACTTAGAAAAACTAACCCGTGGCTGTATCCTTCCCCACTACAATAGCCAATTCATCATACATCTCAATCTTTTTGTTCAGATACTCCGCATGCTTACAATGCGTCTGTAAGGCAAAAAAGAACGTATAATAACAATGCAATAATCACTTCACTCATAAATTCAATATTCAATTCAACATAAATGCCATTAGATGATTTAGATCAATGATAAACAAAAAAATATGTTAGGGAATAGGAGACATAACCCATGATTTTGAAGATAAGTACAATAGAAAATACAATGTACAAATGCTAAGACTAGATTTTACAATAGATCCACACATGAAAGTTATATTTGAAAATTTGTAAAAGCAATGGAATCCTAAAAGGAATGACACTATAAATTTCATATAAAGAGGGTACTTGAGCAGCCTTGTCTTGTTCTCAATTCATAGATTATAAAAGCCAAAAACATATATTATCATTTATATTAAGAAAATATAGTTGGAAGCCATACCATGAATTCTTCTTGATATGTCTTCGCATCGCATGTTATCATTTTTAAGTTATCGTTCCAGCCGAAACCACTCTTCTTCCTAATAGTTTGAATAGTGGTCCACATGGTCCTTAAAGTCCACAACCGATTCTCTACATAAGAGGGGTGGCACTCGACCCTAAATTGAGCAGATATCTCCTTCGCTACAAGAGCAAAGGAGTCGGCCCTGAAAGTGTTAGAAGGCTTGTTGCCCTTTGCAGCCTCCTCGGCAAATACCCTAAGCATAGTTGTGTGCATGGGGGGCAGCCACCTGAACTGCTTAGTGCCGCCAACCTTCTCTTTTCCCTTCGACATTACTACTTATGAAAATTGTATAGTGAGAGTAGCATTTAGCAATTACGTTCGGAATATGAACAACAAATCAAACACACATACAACCACGCTTATAGATGTGCACAACAAAACGAAACATGCTAACACTGGAAATAACAATGTAATGCTGGAAATAATGATGTAATGCTGAAAATACTTTTTCCTTACACCACCAGAAGTCTATAGTAAATACATTTTCCTTATAGAAAAAAAATACAGCACATATTACAATCATAGACATCTAAATAAAGTACTACTCTCTACTCCTGGTATAATCAGACTACATAGCTTAGCATATCTGATCTCTCTTAGCATTCCACACTCTACTGTCTTTAATGGAGTCCCGACGTGACTGTGTTTCTTGTTGGGGGCCACTAGACTCTACTTGGTTCATTGCAGCTTCCAGAATATGGTCATTTGGTTCAACCCCCTGTGAGAGACTGTGCCCCCGGCCCGTTTTTATAGGATGTTGGGCTAAATCCACGTGAATATGTGGAGTCGTGTTATTGCCTCTTAAAATGGAGGTTCGATTAGTTATATTTTTCCCTTTAGATTAAGGGTTTTACAATGGAGTTCCCACTTATTTAATTATTGGAAAAATAAGAAAACCATAATTGAAAAATTCCTCATTTTATTAATTTGAAATTGAATTTACATTGATCATAGAAAAATTACATGGCTTTGGTCTTAGATACAATCTAAGATAAAGTACATGACTTTATTTCCTAATTACAATCTAAAAATCGAAAATTACATGGATAAGCATTTGATCTACTAACCCTTGATTTAAGCTCGGAGGCTATATTACAAGGTGGGAAAGTGTTAGGCACCCACTTTTCTCGGTGAAACCAGTCTTCTAGACTATAGTGGCCAACATTCATATCATATCATCCAATATGTCAATCAATTTACATGTTGAATTTAATATGTGTGCATGTGATAAACCCTAATTCAATTTATTAAGCATTGCATTTAGATTGAAAAATAAATTCTAGTGAATGTATATGGATGGTGATAATCTAGATTCAAGAATTTGAAAGAATTATTAAACAAACATGTTTTTCATATTTTTGATGTGGATTTAAGATTAAATTTAGTGATATGCATAAACATGTTTTAAACAACCAAAAACATGTGAAGAATACATAAGAACAATTAGAAACATTCAAACATATTCAAGGAAATTATCATGCTTTAATCTTAAATTCTCATCATGGCAACATAAACAAATAGTTAGGGAACGGAATTATACCTTTATGCAATATTCATATGGTGGAAGAGGGGACTCTTGATGGAAGTCCTAAAGGTGGAGGAAAAGAAGAGTTAGGAGAGGGAGACGGAGAGGGAGAGTGAGTCTTACTCAATACCTTGAGTCTCAGGAAGACCAAAATATGACAAGACTACTCAACTTCACTAGAACTCAAGAGAGGGGGTTTGTTGTGTGTCTTGAAATGAAGGAGAATAGGGGTTTATATAGTAGTGATGGAGAAAATATGAATGGAAGATCATTTAATAAGGGTTGATAAAGAATCATGAACCTAGACCTCATTTTAGCCTTTGGGAAAATTTGGTGCATTAAATGTGGAGATTGATGAGAGTGAGGAGCAAGCAAAGTTCAGTTTTCCTGTAGCTGCTGTAACAATCTGTAGAGCCAATTTTGAAAAATTATATCTGACTCAATTCTGATCGGAATTGTCTCATTCTTATGCTCAAATTGAAGTCCCGGATGTCTAGTTTCTGGGAAAATTAACCTCATTCACAGATTCAAAATATTCTGAGAGATATTGATGAAATAGTGAGCAGAGGTCATTTATTAGAAAATGGTTTCAGCACAATTGACATTAATGGGTCCCAAATTAGCTCCTAATTAACATTAAATGGCTCCAATCACTCCTATTTCAGACTTAATTGATTCCAAAATTACTCTAATTAAAAGATAATTGCATAAATTACTCATTGAATACTTAATGTTTAACTATCTAGTTAATTAGATGTGTGCAACCCTACCATATAATGTAGTCCTAACCAATCAAATTATGACGCATCATTGATTTCAAATTGATTATACTTATAACCAATTGAAATCAATTGTTTATAATCACATATAGTCGGACTCAATTTGTGATGGTGCATCTCAGCCATTAAAACTTGATTTGATGATAACTTTCAACCTAGTGGTCCGATTCGGGCTTATGACTAGTCGATTTAATCGTTACAACATCAAGATCATTTTGGTGAAATGAGATTAAGGATCAAATGACCAGAATCAACATGCATATTTCCAAGGTGAAATTACCCTTTTACCCTCCATGTGAGATTAAATGCAGATTGCAAAATAGGGTGTCAACACCCCTATAATGTGATTATGAATCACACAATATGCTAACACTACTTTCACTTGGGTTTCAAAAGACCAAAATGGTTCTGCATCCAACACTCAAAAACGTTTCTTCAACACTCCAAATCCTCGCTCAATGGTAGTTCTCAATGAAGAGTGTCGGAGGTTGAACAATTCTTGCTCATTCTCAGGAGGACGATTACTAAACTCTTTCAAGTGATATCGCACACTCTAATAAGGTGACAAAATTTCATTTTTATTACCATACCCAGCATCACCAAGATAATATTTACCTACATATATTCAAAAATAAAACTAAATCACTACTATGCTTAGGAAAACGCACAATATTTATTAAACTAATAAACCAAAAAGGTGAAATAATCCTATAATACCTTCGGGAATTAAAAATTCCCCTGGCCTAGCAAATGCATCATTTAACACACGTGAATCATGTGCATTGCCTTCCCATTCAGCCAATACATAAGTGAACTTTAAATCAAAACTAATGGCAGCTAACACATTTTGCGTGGTTACATCTTTGCGACCACGAAACCTTCCTTGTATTTCAGGTGACACAAATGCACGAACATGTGTACCATCTATTGCTCCAATACAATCTTAATTTTGAACAGACATAATGGTTTAAAATTACACAAATTTTCACAATTTACAAAAATACACAAGTCGCAATATTTACCTTAGAATATGGGTAGAACCTTCTGCTATTCCTTATCTCTGGGGGTGTATCTTCACTAGGCAGTCTTATAAGAGTTCTATATAATTTCAGGACCCCCCTAAGGACGACCTTGAAGTATCTATGAATAGTCTCAGTCGATCTATGGAACTGACTACCAATTACAAGGAACCTCACATTATGATCAATAATGTGTAAAAAAATTAGCACTTGCTCCGTAACAGACACGTGAATAGTCGGATGTACGTGCTCCCCCTCAGTGAGGATGTGACATAAGTGGTGGAAAGCTATAGGTTTCATCCTAATTTGACTCACACAATGTCTCTCACTTCCATGCAGAATACTATTTATGTATTCCTCTCTCTCGGCTGCATGATTAACATAAAGCACTCGAGGCAGTCGTCTATGCCGCAATTTCCTTAACAATGCAACCCCCACAAGGAGGATAGATGCAACTGAGGCAAGAATTGCGGCTTTGGTTTTTTTCTTCATCTAAAAAATCACAAACACTATGGTCTAAGAGATATGTAAACAAGCATGCTATTGATTACATAGTATATAAAAACAGCCACAAACGGAAAACATTCAAACCACATTGATAACGAGTACCAAAATTTTTATGCACATATATTTCTATATAATTGTAACATCAACAATGTACACAACATAATACCATCATAATCAATATTTACACCAACAAATCACATTGCATTCTATTTCTGTATAACTATAACATCAACAACGTACACAACATAATACCATCACAATCGATATTTACACCAACAAATCACATTGTATTCTATTTCTGTATAATTGTAACACCAACAAAAGTTATAACATAATACCATCACAATCAATATTTACACCAACAAATCACATTGAATTCTATTTCTGTATAATTGTAACACCAACAAAAGTTAAATTCTTAAATCAATAATTAAATAAAAAATGGATAATTAAAAAAAGTAAATAAATAAATAAATAATTATATAAATAAATAAATAATTATATGAAGTAAATAATTATATAAATAAATAAAAAAATATATATATTTATATATAGATCAGATCCGAGAGGGCGGGTCAGAGGTTGGGTTGTTTATGGGTTTGAGGGTGGATTTTGGCTAGATGGGTTTGAGGGAATGTGGATTGGCTTTTATAGAGGGTGGGCCGAAGGTGTGTGGATTGGAGGTGAGGTGAGGTTGGAGGTGTGTGGATCGGCTTTTGTAGAGGATGGGTTGGAGGTGTGTGGATCGGACTGAGAAATGAACTGAGAGGGTGGATCGGATTGAGAAATGAACTCACCGTGGATCGGACTAAGAAATGGAAAAGGGAAACTCACCGTGGGTGGAGAGGATCAGTGA
Organism: Quercus lobata; assembly: GCF_001633185.2. Taxonomy (NCBI): domain Eukaryota; kingdom Viridiplantae; phylum Streptophyta; class Magnoliopsida; order Fagales; family Fagaceae; genus Quercus; species Quercus lobata. Next base: position 64,681,813 of record NC_044906.1, on the reverse strand, counting down.
GTACTTGCTGCTGTGAGTGAGCTTAGAGAGTACTTGCTGCTGTAAGGAGTGCGTGTGAAAGAGAAGCTCAGAGAGAGTAATGTGAGGAGAGTAATGTGAGGAGTGTAATTGGGTCCCTTATTTTACGGTCAACACTGAAAATATTTTTAGTTTGACCCAATTTTCCATAACAACCAAACACATGCTTTTACGGAAAAGCATTTCCGAAATTTATTTGAAGCCAAAACAAACGGACCCTTAGAGTAGTTGGTAAAGATGGGGTATTTGAAAGAGTTTGTGGTAGACCCAATATATCAGGAGGCCGGGCAGGGTACCCGACCTTAGGGGAATCCTTTCTCACCATTGGGAGTGATGGTGGTCATTCACGCAGTTTCAATGGGTACCCTAGTGACCAAGAGGAGAGGGGTACTGGCCATAGTTCCCGTGGAGAGTTTTCTGGATGAGCAACCTTTCGAGAAGAAGTTGAAGTTCACTCAGGAGCCCATTGCCTTCAATGACAATGACCTAGAAGGAACGATCCAGCCGCACGATGATGCCTTAATGGTCAAAGCCCGGATAAACGATTTTATAGTGAAAAGGGTATTGATAGATCAGGGGAATGGTGCTAAAGTGATGTATCCTAACCTGTTTAAGGGGCTTGGCTTGAAAAATGAGGACCTCTCTAAGTACAACACACCCCTGGTGGGGTTTGATGGCCGGATGGTGATCTCGGAGGGGCATATTTCACTCCCCGTAAATATGGAAGATAAGGAAGTAATGGTGACCTTTATAATAGTTGCTTTGTTTTCACCGTACATGGCGATTCTTGGAAGGCCATGGATTCACGTAATGGAGGCATTCCCGTCTACACTGCATGTTAAGGTCAAATTTCGCACTGAACATGGTATTGCTATAGTAAGGGGAAACTAGCAAATGGCTAGACAATGCTTAGTGGCTGCTGTTAACTAGGAGATTAAACAAAAGGAACCAGCCGAGGATGTTCCCTTATAGCAATTACAGGAACCCTAGGAGGGAAGGGGGACTAGTTGTGCCGAGGACTTAATAAGTGTAAGGATACTACTGGAAGATGATAGGAGTTTTCAAATAGGGGCAGGTATGAAGAACGAAGATAGAGTGTAGATGTTGTTATTGCTTATACAGAACGTGGACGTGTTTGCTTGAAGCCTGTACGAGGTGCCCGGGGTGGACTCCGAATTTATAGTTCACAAGCTCAATGTAGATCCGTTATTTCCTTCTAAGAAACAGAAGTCGAGGAGGTCAGCCAAGGAGCACATTGAGGCGGTTAGGTAGGAAGTCCAAGAGTTGAAAGAAGCGGGGGTAATTAAGGAGGTTTTCTTTCCAAAATGGCTCGCAAATACCGTGATGGTGAAAAAGAAGAGTGGGAAGTGGAGGGTTTGTATAGATTTTACTGATTTGAACGGGGCATGTCCTAAAGATCCCTTCCCCATGTCGAAGATTGATCAGCTGGTAGATGCTATGTACGGGCACCCGAGGATGAGCTTTCTAGATGCTTTACAGGGTTATCACCAAATTGCCCTGGCTATCGAGGATCAAGAGAAGACAACATTCATTTCCCCTGATGCCAATTACCACTATACTGTGATGCCGTTTGGTCTAAAGAATGCTAGAGCCACTTATCAACGGATGATGACGAGGATGTTCAGGGATAAGATTAGGCGTACTGTGGAAGTGTATATTGACGATATGGTGGTTAAAAGCAAATAGGAGAAGGGGCACGTTGGTGATCTTAAGGGAGTGTTTGAAGTGCTCCGACGACATAAGTTGCACCTCAACGCTGACAAGTGCACTTTTGGAGTGGGGGCTAGCAAGTTCCTTGGGTATATGATCACTTACTGAGGAATAGAGGTCAATCCTGACCAGATTAAAGTTGTAGAGCACCTCAAGCCACCGAGTAATCCGAAGGAAGTCCAGGTGCTGACCGGCATGTTAGTCGCCTTGAACCGGTTCATTTCCAAGTTTGCAAACCGGTGCCGTCCATTTTACCAGCTTCTGATAAAACGGAAAGGATTCCTGTGGAATGAAGAATGTGAAAAGGCTTTTTAGGATTTAAAAGATTATTTGGTACGGGCACCTATGCTGTCAGCCCTAGAGCTCGACGAGGATTTATTCATGTATCTTTCAGTATTCGAGCATGCTGTCAATGCTGTACTATTGAGGGATCAAGGCGAGCAACAACCCATATATTATGTTAGCAAAACTTTGGTTGATGCCGATACGAGGTACTTACCCTTGGAGAAGTTGGTGTTAGCACTAGTACATGCTACCGGGAAGCTACCCCATTATTTTCAAACCCATACCATTTATGTATTGATCGAGTATCCCTTACAGTCATTATTAAAGAGGTCTGATTTCACAGGCAGGATAGCTAAGTGGAGAACTCGGTTGGGCTCTTTTAACATTAGGTACAGATCTAGGAATTTGGTGAAGGGTCAGGTTCTCGTTGATTTTGTTGCAGAGTTTTCCCTAAGGAAGGAGATGGAGGTGGTTTGTCATGTAAAGGTTCACCTGTGGAAGGTATTTATGGACGGTGCATCTAGCGTAATGGGGGCTTAGGCAGGAATTGTTATCATTACCCCGGAAGGGATAAGATTGGAACATTCTTTTAGATTGGGTTTTAGGGCTTCTAACAACGAAGCCGAGTATGAAGCTTTACTTGCCGAATTGAGAGCTGTTTTAGATTTGGGTGCTCGGGAAGTTGAGGTTTATTTGGATTCTCAATTAGTGGTTAATTAGGTGCATGGCAGTTTCGAAGCTAGGGATCCCCAAATGATGGAGTACTTGCAGTTGGTTAGGCAAACTATGAATTAGTTTTTGAAGGTAAAGGTGGTTCAAATGGCCAGAGGGCAAAACTGGCATGTCGACTCTTTAGTCACTCTGGATTCATCACTGACCGAAGAAGTACCTTTAAAGTGGAGTTGGTGGCAGAGCCAAGTATTAACGTAGGTGTGGGTGTTTCAGTGGTAGCAATATCCAAGTCGTGTTGGATGGGCCCAATCATTGACTTCTTGGTCGAGGATCGAGTGCTAGAGGATGAAAAAGAAGTAGGCAAGGTGCGTAAGGCAACTACTTGGTACTAGTTATCAGTTGACCGTTAGTTGTACCGAAGGTCTTTTGGGGGGTCGTATCTTTAATGCTTGCACCCCAATAAAGTTGATGGGCTCTTGACCGAACTCCATGAAGGGGTGTGCGACAGTCACATTGGGGGACGTTCATTGGCCCATCGAGCAATGACCAAGGGATTTTGGTAGCCACAAATGCACAAGGATGTTGTCGAGTACGTACGGAAGTGTGAGCAATGTCAAAAGCACGCCCTGTTGATCCATTAGCTAGCAAGAAGTCTAAACCCTATCAGTAGCCCATGGCCTTTTACACAATGGGGGTTGGACATTGTTGGTTCGTTCCCTCGGGCTACAGGAAATCATAGGTTTGTTCTGGTGGCCGTGGATTACTTCACTAAGTGGGCGGAGGTTGAGGCATTGGCTAATATCTAAGACGTAAATGTCAAAAAGTTTGTGTGGAGAAACATAGTAATGAGATTTGGAGTACTAGAGTCCCTGGTATCTAACAACGGATTGCAATTTGATAGTAAAACCTTCCACAAGTTTTGTAGTGATCTCGGTATAAAGAACAAGTATTCTACCCCGGCATATCCACAAAATAACGGCCAAGCTGAGGCCACTAAAAAGCAATTGTAAACAGTTTAAAGAAGAGATTGGAGGGAACTAAGGGTAGGTGGGCCGAAGAACTGCACAATGTTTTGTGGGCATATTGAACGACTCCCAGAAGGTCCACGGGAGAAACTCCATTTTCTCTAACGTAGGAAACGGAAGTAGTCATACCAATCGAGGTACATTTATGCAGCGCTCAGGTTTCAGGATTTGTCCCCACCGAGAATGATGAATTAATGGTGAAGTAGCTGGACTCGTTAGAGGAATGCCGGGAATTAGCAACCATATGACTAGCAGAATATCAACAGAAGCTTGATCAGTGGTACAACAGGGATGTGAAAAGGAGGGAGTTTAATGCTGGAGACTTAGTGCTATGAAAAGTGGTAGGAAACGCAAGAGACATTAGTGTGGGAAAGTTGGCCTCGACTTGGGAAGGGCCAAATAGAATTACTGTCATTACTGGAGCAAGAGCATACTATCTGGAAGATTTGGATGGAAGACCACTTTCTCGGCCATGGAATGTTCACAATTTGAAGAAGTTCTACTACTGACCGTTGGAATGTAATAACTTGGGTTGAGTATAATGTAATATGTGAACAATGTATATGCATTGCATGTGTATTCACACTCTTGTTGCAATCATTATTGATTCGTCTAGTAGCTAAGGATAGAAGTTTATTCATGGTTCGATTCCTTTCACCGAACAGGTGGATCTTTATCACCGGACAAGTGGAAATCTAATCTCTATTTTGTCTAAGGATAGAAGCCTGTTCTCAGTTCAATTCCTATCACCGGACAGGTAGAAACTTGATCTCTATTTTGTTTAAGGACAGAAGCCTGTTCCCAATTCGATTCCTGTCACCAGACAGGTGGAAACCTAATCTCTATTTTGTCTAAGGACAGAAACATAGTCCCAATTTGATCTCTATCACTGTACAGGTGGAAACCTACTCTCTATTTTTTCTAAGTACAGAAACCTGTTCCCGTTTCTATCCCATTATCGGACAGGTGGAAAACCTAGTCTTTTTCTTATCTCAGCATGAAAACCTGTTCCCAGTACGATCCTCATTATTGAATAGGTGGAAACCTAATCACTCCCTCTGTTTAATCTAAAAGCAGAAGCCTTTTGACCTTGATTGCCGGTCAAAAAAGCACTCTAATTTTGTCAAGCAAAGAAAAACGTAGCCGAAGTAATTTAACTGCAAATATATTAATGAAAATTGTTCACAAAATCAAACATCAATAAAAGTTGTCCACGGATTTAAGTAAAGCTGATGTTTTGTCACCATATCCTGGTGACAATAAGTAAACTAAATAAACTAGGCGGAAGATAAAATAAAGCAAGTGTTCTGTCACCACATCCCAATGACCATAGGCAAACTAAATGAAATAAAGATAAAAGCAAACGAAGGAATAAGTAAATTTTCTTTAAACAATAGGGTCATCAAGCTGACGAGGAACAATATCGGGGGCTTGCTCGGCTTGGACATCCTCAGTAGGCTGGGTGGCAAGATCTGGATTGGAAGATAAGGTGCTGCATGGCAAGGAATCTGGGTTGCTAGTGATCTCGAGATCAACTAACTCCACATGGGAGTCAATTGCCTTCACCAGCTCCCTCATATTGGGAATGTCTCCTTCTTCCTTGGCATCTGTAGGATTTTGAACTGGAGGGGGAGGAGGCTTGGGATAGGGTATTTGCTTGGGGTTCCTTAAGGGAGAGTCATCTGGCACCCCCATTGCTCGCAAAGCAGCCATCCACCCCTCGCCAAACCCGTGGCGTCGTGACTGGTAGAAGATTGGTTCCATAGAATTTTCGGCATCCACGAAGCTTGTATTGTACCACTTGTTCTTGGCCGCTTCAAGGGCTGCCCTTAACTCCGCAATCTCATTGGCCTACGCCAAGTTTAAGCTCTCTGCTTCAGTCAGCTTAAGTTCCATCACCCCTAGTTTTTCACCCGTCTCGATCGGACTCTATTCGGCTAAGGCCCGGGCTCTCTCAGCTTCCCGTGCTCTCCTTTTAGCATCCTCGGCAGCCTTGTTCTTGTCCTTTGCCATGGCCACCGCTACATCTTTCAATGCCCTCTCTTGATCAGCATCCTCAGTAACCTCTTTTAGTAGATCCTTGAGCATGTAAGCCAGTTGTGCTGCCTGTAATCGCAATGTCAACAAGTATGAGGGAAAAGTGCAAACACTTATCTGTGAAAGGAAAGAAAAGTGAATTATTGCTATGGTGTGCCACTAGAGCCAAGAGGATAAGGATTCGTTTGCACCGCCCGAGAAGAAGTGCACATCTTCTGCGAGCTTTAGGCCCTGACCCAGGCTTTGCAAGACTCGGGCACCTTCGCCCTAAGCCCAGGTTCTCATGCTAGCCATCACGGGGAGGGGCTTGTTCCTGAGCCTAAAATAATCTGCCATCCTACAATTGGTTGTGTGGAGGAAGACGCCACATTGGATCCAGGCTGCCAGGTAGGATGAGCTCCGCCGGTGGGCTCCCAGATAACCACATCGCCTGCTGCAGCAACTGGGGGATTCCTCGAGGGCTTCTTCTTGCACTTAGGGAGGATCAGTAGTGCGCTGTCTTTTTCGGGTTTGGGCGGTTGGAGGGTGCTGATCTCTGCTTGGGACCAGCTACTGTTAAGCTGATGGGTGTGTGCTGGGAATGAACCTTTCCATTGTCATTGTCCTTTTGGTCACCATGTTGCCTTCTTCTTGCTCGGCTTCTACTTCGAAAAAATTTATCGATTCTACCTCTGCCTGTTCAGCTGGTTGGACTAAAGTACTGGACTCCTCAACGGGTCTATGGACGGCACAACCTTGGAAAACGGAGGTGGCTAATGCGTTTCTCACGGGAACTAAGGACTCCGTTCTAACCAATCGGGGGTTGAGGTCCTGAGCTTCGCCTACAGTAAGGTTGGGAGGGAGAAATTTCGGATGGCGTACATCAATGTATGATAGTAGTGGGCTATCTACTAATAAAGCTTGCCCAAATAGTTGCCAAGTAGAGTAGACTGGGGTGCAATCGAGTATAAGGTGGGATGCTCGAAGCTACCTATCGAAGTTCACAAAAATTTCTAATTGGAGAACAAAATTTAAGTCCCTCACATGTACGACCTTGATGTCCGGCTTAAATCTCTTACCGTCTATAAATTAAAAAAAAGGACAAGAATAAAAGTAAACAAAGCACAAGTACAAGTAGTTAGTTATGCACGGTACCGACCAACATCCTGGGGCAAGGTTGGGCAGGTGAGCTCGTTGGCATGCCAATTGTCGCTCACTCGAACGTATTCGCCTACTGAATTTCTCTTAGAATCAGGTAGGCATGATATAAGCCATACCCGTACATCCCTAACTTTCAAATAATAATATGTCCTAATGTTACTGCATAGACTATACATGAAATTGATATCATTGTGATCTAATTGCAAGTCGTATAGTTGGTTTAACCGGCTGACGCAACTCACTACTTGGTAAAAATTGGGAGGAAGTTGGTCGGGACATAACCCATAAAATCTAAGCACCGTAAGTATCAGAAGGTCCACAGGGAACCTGACCCCTCTTTCTAGGATAGCCATCAGGGGGAAAAACACTACCTAAAGGCACTGCTCAAGAGCGATATTACCCTCATGCCAGTAAGCCACTTCTACATCCTCAAAAACATTATAGGTCGCTTTAAAGTTAGTCAAGGATGCCTCGGTGTTAAGAAGGTGAGAGTACCCCATCTTTGAAACTAGAATAAATAAATAAAAGAACTTTAAAAGAGAAAAGGAATGGGTGAGGGAACTTACTATGGGCTCTAGGAATTGGAGATCTTGGTTGAGAATTTATGCATTGAAGGAGTATGCTCGACAGAGGATGAAATTCAAGGAGTGGGGGTGTAAAGAGTGGTGGGATGGGGCAAAAAGTACTATTTATAAGGGGAAGGCATTTGATGAAAAGGAGCGGGAAAAATCCTTTTAGCTTCTTTTTGTAACATCCACACGCGTAGCCTCGGTTCATAAACTGCCAAGCCATAATTACACTCAGACGTGACAAGCTGTCATTACATTGCTTTCGAGGGGGCAATAATAATCGTCCTGCTCATTTAATGGCTAATGGTTGGACTTCTCGAGGATTCTCTAGTACCTTTTGGGTTGTTCTTGATTCACTCTCAGTGATTGAACACGAATCAAAGGGGGGCTATTGTACGGGGTATGGCCTAAAGCCCATTGGGCCTCAGCCTGAACATTCTCTAGAATTGAAGCTGGGCCCAAACCTCATAGTAAGTCCATATCATTTTTGAGTGCATGATAGATAAGCCCATGTCCGGCCGTTTATGGTCTGTTTGGGATTGTGTATGCCCGAAACAACATACCTCCCCAGTGGCTCGGTATTGCCTTGGGAAGTATTGCTACCGAGTGATCTTTTGGAGGCAAAAATTAGTTCCAAAGTCACTACCACCGTTTCCAACGAGATATATTCCATGTCAGGAAAAATCACATCGAACCCCACCCACACGAGTGAGACTAGAATGCAATCATGATACCCCTACAAACCTCATGATATAAATAGGAGGCTTGAGTAAAGAAGGGGGGTTGGTAACTCTGGAAAGAAAAAGGGAGAAAAGAGAGAAAAAGGGAGCGAATTAGGGAAACCGGGCAAGAGAGTAATTCGGAGAGGGAGGTAAAGGTGTTTGCTGGGGTTAAGGGAAGTTAAAGTGTCATTCAAGGTGGAACTACCCTTAGTAGGAAACACCAAGTCCACTCCATAAGTAAATTGTGAGCCCAATTCTAGGCCCAGTCCTTCAGGCTGAGGTTGGGTGTCCACACTTACATATCTTCACAAACTATTAATTTCTAGAGCACATGTAGAAGTACTTTATTATGCAAATATTTTGTTGGTTGCAATGTTGTTTTCACAAATAATACTAAAACAAACATTTCTGAAACTTTATGGCATATTCCAAGATATCAAACTGATTCTCCACAGGTTTGGAAGCAACATCATATTCTCTAATGGGCTGAGAGACCCTAGATAATCAAACAATTACCACCACACAAACTTTTTAGGTTTACTTGATCGACTATAACAACTTTCTATTTTTGATTCCAGGGTCTTGGACAACATATCAGACACTATTGTTGCAGTTAGTACAGTTAATGGTATGTGCTCAACTTATTTATTTAGTTTATTGATGCCATTTAATGGGATACATCATACATTATGTCTAGAAGTAGAGTAATTGGGTGTCCATAAGCATTTGAGAAATGCTCAATAATGTTTAAACTTGAGGAGATTTCTTAGCTTTTGGCCAAGAATATTTCAAAGAGAAGAAAATCATAGCCGAGTTCATACTCAAACAAATTTTTAATTTGCAGGATCTCATTGCTTGGATATACTCTTTGCAAAGGAAAGTGATCCAGAGTGGTTGGTCATGCAGCGAAAGGTTGAGGTTAGGATCGTCGAACAATGGATCAGCGAGTACTATGCTGATCTTCTCGCCTACAAGAAATAAATTGAAGTCACACCAAAGATGAAAGAAGCAATAAATGTTGTGCAGATCAAAACCTTCATATGTGTGCATGCGTCTATGTATTGCAATAAAACATTATGTAATCCGTTCCATAATTTTTTTTTTTTTTAGACAAAAAAAAAAAAAAAAAAAACTAAACCATTATGTAGTCTGACATTAAAGTTATTAATTGGTGACTTGACCTTCAAATCTCCTTTTGATAAATAGAGTGAATTTTAGTTAACTCGATTAGTTTGTCATTGTGGCCTTAGCAGGGTGCTCACGGGGCTCCCATGGCTCATTGGCACGCTGCCAAGGTCATGGTTCCCTCCTAAAAACTTGAACCCTGTCTTGTCTCTTCCTACACAACAGAAATACTTATACTTATGGAGTAACTATCACGCCAAAGATGCATGGTGGTGTGTCAATTTACCCATGCTCTTCTTTCTCTTAGTAACTTACTATATAGAAAAAGATTTCATGTTAAATTATAGTAACATCTTTAAGGAGAAATTTTCATTTTAATGACATTATTTTCATGTGCAATTAAATTAAATACGTTGGTTTATATCAAGTTTCACTTTTATTAACTAATTTTCTTGTAGTAAAAAAAAAGTATAAATTTTGGAAAATAGATCAAATTTAGATACAATTTTTGCAATTTGTGCGTTTCATCAGAGTCTGAATTACAACTTGAGAAGACATCTTATGGTTATTTATAATGGTTCTCTACCTCTTGAAAAAAAATTTGTCATATCATTTAAATGATATGATAGATTGGAGTTCAACCCCATATTAGGTTAAATTTTCAAGAGGTAGGGAACCATTATAAACAACCATAAGATGTCTTCTTAAGTTGTAAATTAGACTCTGATGAAACGCACAAATTGCAAAAATTGTATCTAAATTTGATCAATTTTCCAAAATTTATACTTTTTTTTAGTACAAGAAAATTAGTTAATAAAAGTGAAACTTGATATAAACCAACGTTAAATACTTTAATGGCACATGAAAATAATGTCATTAAAATGAAAATTTCTCCTTAAAGATGTTACTATAATTTAACATGAAATCTTTTTCTATATAGTAAATTACTAAGAGAAAAAAGTGCATGGGTAAATTGACACACTACCACGCATCTTTGGCGTGATAGTCACTTCATAAGTATAAGTACTTCTGTTGTGTGGGAAGAGACAAGGCGGGGTTCAAGTTTTTAGGAGGGAACCATGACCTTGGCAGTGTGCCAACGAGCCATGGGAGCCCCGTGAGCACCCTGCTAAGGCCACAATGACAAACTAATCGAGTTAACTAAAATTCACTCTATTTATCATAAGGAGATTTGAAGGTCAAGTCGCCAATTAATAACTTTAATGTTAGACTACATGATGGTTTAGTTTTTTATTTTATTTTTTTTGTCTAAAAAAAAAAAAAATTATGGAACGGATTACATAATGTTTTATTGCAATACATAGACGCATGCACACATATGAAGGTTTTGATCTGCACAACATTTATTGCTTCTTTCATCTTTGGTGTGACTTCAATTTATTTCTTGTAGGCGAGAAGATCAGCATAGTACTCGCTGATCCATTGTTCAATAATCCTAAGCTCAACCTTTCGCTGCATGACCAACCACTCTGGATCACTTTCCTTTGCAAAGAGTATATCCAAGCAATGAGATCCTGCAAATTGAAAATTGATTTGAGTATGAACTCGGCTATGATTTTCTTCTCTTTGAAATATTCTTGGCCAAAAGCTAAGAAATCTCCTCAAGTTTAAACATTATTGAGCATTTCTCAAATGCTTATGGACACCCAATTACTCTACTTCTAGACATAATGTATGATGCATCCCATTAAATGGCATCAATAAACTAAATAAATGAGTTGAGCACATACCATTAACTGTACTAACTGCAACAATAGTGTCTGATATGTTGTCTAAGACCCTGGAATCAAAAATAGAAAGTTGTTATAGTCGATCAAGTAAACCTAAAAAGTTTGTGTGGTGGTAATTGTTTGATTATCTAGTTACCCGCCAGTACTGTAAGGATCTCTCAGCCCATTAGAGAATATGATGTTGCTTCCAAACCTGTGGAGAATCAGTTTGATATCCTGGAATATGCCATAAAATTTTAGAAATGTTTGTTTTAGTATTAGTTGTGAAAACAACATGGCAACCAACAAAATATTTGCATAATAAAGTACTTCTACAAGTGCTCTAAAAATTAATAGCTTGTGAAGATATGTAAGAATGCATACATGGCCTCCATAATAAGAAGTGACCCAATGAGGCCGAGGTGGGACACCGTAGATGCTCTTGCACTGCTCGATGTAGCTGCTTAGGATAAAAGGATCCGGTTCAAACATGGTATCATTGCCATGGCCTATTGGTATCACCATCTCACTACATGTCTAAATGCACAAGACCAATCATTTTCACATAAACTAAAATTAAAAATTAAAAAAAAAAAAAAAAAAGTAAGTACAATTTTTCAATGGCAATATAAATTTTATGCCAAGGGAAGGATTGTTAGATATATAAATAAGGTGTAGGGAAAAACTTAGGTACATGTTTTCTCTTTTCAATAACATGTAATTTAACTTACATTGGATGTAACTTACATTCAATTTCTTTTTGTGTCTTGGGACACTTGGAAGTTAGAGGTCCTACGTGTTAATATACTTATCAAAAATTTAAAGTTCTTAGATAAGCATGAGTGATAATACCCCGCTTAATAAAACATTTGCAAGTTGGAGGTCCTACGTTGATTATGAAATACTTGTGGATGGTTAGAAATAGTAATCAAAAAATATTAAAACTCTTAGATAATATGCATGAGTCATAATAGCTTGGATACAACTTGCATTCTTTTCTTTTCTTTTTGTGTCTTGGGACACTTGGAAGTTAGAGGTCCTATGTTGATAATGAAATATTTGTTGATTGTTATAAATACTTATCAGAAATTTAAAGTTCTTAAATAAGCGTGAGTGATAATACCTCTCTTAATAAAAACGCTTGCAAGTTGGAGGTCTTACGTTGATTACGAAATACTTGTAGATGGTTAGAAATAATAATAAAAAAATATTAAAGCTCTTAGATAATATGCATGAGTCATAATAGTTTGAATACAACCTACAATCTTTTCTTTTCTTTTCTTTTTTTAACTATTGATAAATTACTATTTATACCAAAAACTTAAGTAGACAAAAATAATTATCACACTTTTATTCTTTATTTTAAAGCAAACTCATGTCGCATAGTGTGCTACTTGTACTTGTATGAGTACAAATAATGCAAATGTTAAGAAAAATTCGAGCTATGTACATAACTGGCACAATTCATGAAACTCTCCATGAGTGTACATTGTAGAGATAACTTATATTAGCTTAGAACCTCATAGCCGTATTAAAAACTAAAAGCTTTTTCATTATCAAAAAATTCTTAACAAGTAAGAGGAATCTGTGTCAAGTCATTTACGCTCTCGTCCATGCTTGAAATAGTTAAAGTCACCAATGGGCCTCTAGCCCAATGGCACTTACCCCTCCTTCTCTTTCATGTCATGGGTTTGACCCAATTCCCCTCTCCTCTCAAAAAAAATAGTAATAGTCCAAGTCTTCATATTTAAATGGTACATTATTCATAATTTAAAAAATAACTAAAAATTAATATTATTAATTAAGGTAATATATTGATAATACAATTATACAAGGTGTGTATATTGGTCCATATGTTATCCACTCTTTGTCATTAATGTTATGATTAGTGATAAAGAATAAATAGATGCATTATTTACCTGCCATCTCCATCCCACAGTTGTTTCAGATATATTTCTGGGTTCATTAACATAGCATGATCTAATTCCTCTATAAGCAACAAGACCAGCAAATATTTTTTCAAGAATACTAGCATCAGAAGGAGCTCCATCTATGCCACCGCAAACAATGGTAACCGGATAATCTGGAGGATGATTATATTGGGCTGCACTGGAATACACAGACTCCAAGTAATTCTTGAGCTCCGAAGATTCGCTTAGGGGTCTAAAATAGAAACAAAAGATTAATTACCTAATTTTTTTTTTTTTAAGAACAACATAATTAATTATTATTTTTGTCTAACTTTATTGATTCTAACAAGTTTACGGCAAAGGGTATCTATGTGCATGTACCTACAAGTCTTGAATTCCTTGCTAAGGTTTGAAAGACCACTAGGCTGAGATGTGGCTTTATCTATTTCAGACCATGACTTCTGTATAGTTTGGTAGCAAGTCTCACTAGCTTCCTGCACCACTCGAGTGTGACAACTTTTAAATTCGTTAAAATGAACAGGAAAATGAGGAGGGAAAGTTACATAAAAATGCCATATTTTATACCCAAATTCAGATTAGTTCATAAGTTTTTAATGTTGTCAATTAAATTCTCAAACTTATACAACTACTTCAATTTGAAGCCATTGTTCATCTATTTCATTCATTTATGTTCTTCTAGGAAGTAACACAGTAGAGAAAAAAGGGGAAGCTATTGATAAAAGATTATGCCTCCATCTAAAATCAGTTTTCGATTTTCTGTTAATAGTTTTCTCACTCTAAATAAAGCTCTCTCTCTCTAAACAAAAATTTTCTCTTTCTATACTTTGTGTTCAATGGTTGTCCAATTGATTTATAAACATGCTTATAGGTGAAATATAAAGTTTAAACAATGGTTTCCCACTTTTCTTTGTTCAATTAATACCCATAATAAAAAGAAATGAATAATGGGGATGGAAAGATGCTTCAAATTGAAACGATTCATAAATTTGGAATTTTAATTGACAAAATTAAAATCTTGGGCTTAATCTGAAATATTTTATAAACTTAAGGCCTTTTTTTATGTAATTTTCCCATAGAAGAAACTAAAAATATTCAATCTACTACCTTAAAATCCTTGCTGACAACAGAAAAATATCCATTTTGTGGCGTAATATCATCAAAATAAAGGATTGGAGCCGAGGAGGCCAAGGCACCAAGGGCAACATGGGGATATTTTAGCCGAAACCATGAAGCTAGCACTGAACAAATGAAGAAAAAGTTATATACACATACCAACCTATTAGAGTTTATTTCGTAAACTTTCAATCAAAATAGAAGCAACTTCATCACTTACTTCCTCCGTATGATCCTCCAATGACAATTACTGGAGAATCATTGGCATGTAGTGTTTCCTTTACATGTGTAATGATTTCTGCATAATCTGCTATAGCTTGGGCGGAATTGAAGTACCCAAGAGTGCTTGCATTTCTAAGTGCTTCTTCCCTTGATCCGAATGGTATTGAGTTCCCATAATATCGATGCTGATGAAAAAAGGTAACAATTTCCAATTTAAAGTTTTGGTTAACAACCAAATTTCAGAATTTGAAGTTTTAGATAGTCAGTAAAACATGCTGATTATACCTGGTTAATAAAAACAACAATAACAACAAGAAAAATTAAGCCTTCAGTCTCAAATTTTTTGTATTTTGAGTGTTGATCCTCAATGAACTAATCAGAGTCAGTCACATCTATTCTTTTCTGTTATTCTATATTTCTGAAGGAAAAGCTAAAATATAAATTGTTTGAGTTTATGATTTTGGCCTATACGATTCATCATCTCTTCTTTAAATTAATTATGGCTCTCATTACAATTTTTCAGCAATAAATTACACAAGGAAGTGAGGGAGAGAAGAATATTGATTGTGTGTGTGTTCATGTGTCTGCTTAACATTTCATTTATACCTCTATATATAGTATGAGAGCCTGAAACTGCTGGGCGTTATCAGCAAGAAAACCAACAACAGAAAGATCACCATCCAAAGGTGCTTCTGCTCCAAAATAAGCAAGAATTGGTGCGTTTCTAGTTGCACCTCCCCAGTACTTAGAGTTGATCACATATCTTTGCTGAAAAGTTGTGTAGCTTTCTGGCCTATAGTTGAAGTGATCAAGTGTTTGGTCATAGTAAAATGTTTTTAAGTCATCCGAAATAGATGCAGATACTGTTTCAAGATCGTGTAGAAATTTTCCTCCAATTGGACTTAACCTGGGAATATTTTTTAGTGTTGCAGAGACAGAGGATAAGAAAATAAGTAAGACAAAAGGAAGCCATTGAAATGAAATCATAGGAAAGTTCATTGAAGTTTCAATATATTATATTAGTAAGCACTACGCACTTCATTATATAGCATGGGATTGCTACTTGGGAAGGTGTTATTAATTATATTATGCTTCGAAAACTGACATATAATAGCTGGTCTTTACTTGTAATTTTAGTTTCACATCACTTTCCTTTTTGGATGAATTTGATTTTATTGAACCAAAACCACAATTAGAACACGCAAAAATCTTCAAACTACAAGCAATCAGAAACACTAATCAACATTGATAAAACCACAATTATAGAACAAAGAAAGAAAGACAACATTCAAAGCACCAACTACGAATAAAATACATAAACCAATTGATCAGCCTATTCAATGGGGTCTTCCAAAAATATCGAAGAATTCTACTATGAGATAAAATTCTGAATTTCTTCCTTAACTGTTACTGCTATAGTAAAAATTTAATTCTCGCCATCACGAAAGACACGTGTCAAGTAGTTTAATAACCTAAAGACTAAAGCCTTCAATTTACCTGTGTAGTACATGGCATTCAATTTACACACTGCCCATCAAGTTCCAGTCAAACTACAATATATAGTCATAATTTTTCCATCAATCTAACATCTCGCACAATTGATTTAATCGTTTCCATTTCAGCTCTAAAGTTTCTCATGTATCATATCAATTAAAATTTGAAATTTCTATTAACAGCAAGTAGCCAGTAGCCACACCACTAAATAATCCTCATCAGAAATATGAATTTAACAAGCATACTATCCTAACATTGTTGGAGGCCAAGCCCAACAATATTCGAAGGTACGTAACCATTGTCATTATCATACTAGCTAGAAATTTTAATTTGAATATACTAGCCTAATTTATTAAAATCATACTAGAAATTTTTTTTATTTTTTATTTTTTTTAATGAACAAAAATGGGTAGGGAGACGACCTGAGTTGGCATCTTCCATCTAGGTGTGACCATAGTGGTGCTCTACCTAGACCTGAGCCTGCAAGAGCAAGAAATCCAGATGAGCCATAGCTGGCACCTAGCACGCACCCAATCCCTTTGAAAACATTAACAAGCAATCATACTAAAAACTTATAGCATTAAACTGACTTCCTGTATCATTACTATTACATCACTCTGTGCCCATACTGCTGGTATAAAGGCCCATCAAAATGCCAATTATCAAACCATAGACAAGTAGAATCACAACACTAGCTAAAATTTCAAGAGACCCAGCAATATTTTTCTAATTAAAAAGTTTCCTCCAACCCCAATACAGGTATTAGGAATAGGAATCTCACACTACCCTAAAATAAAGTAAAATTGCTATAATGAAAATTTGAATTAGATGGATTAAAACTAATGAGCTGGTGATTCTTGGTTAAGACAAATTTTAATTGTAAAAATATCTATGGTATCTTCATCTTACATACAAATGAAGACTATGATTGTGTGTCTTAATTCATTGTCACCATAGTCATTATCATCAGATTGAATTATTGGCTACTTGAACTTGATGTTATTAATTAAAATTTTGACCAGAAATATCGGAATCCAGAAATTGAAAAAATTAATATTTATCAAAGATGACATCCATTATTGTATATAACATTATAACCACAACATCAACAATTGGATAAGCTCAGGCATGAGTGGATATTATTATTCCAATACACAATTGGTTTGCAAAACAAAAACAAAAATTGATATCCATGATTATGCATTTAGAAAAATCGTATCCCCACAACTATAAGTACTTGTGGAGTGTGGGGGACAAAGGCCGGAATTCAAGTCTCCAGGAGGGAGTTTCACACATATATACACTTAGATTAGGTTATAATGGAATTTCTATCTTGTATTAAAATAAAATAAAAAAATCATATCCCTTTTTCTTTAAAAAAAAAATTGTATCCTTCGATTAAAAAGAAGAAGAATCGGTATCTCTTTTTATGGTGGATCATGATCTCAGCGATTATAATATAGATTCAATGGTTGAGATGAATCTCACTTTATCGTAGATTAACTCATAATATTCAAAAGAAATAGATCCATTCCAACTAGTTAATGTAAAACACAAAAGCAACATATGGTTATTAAATTCCACAAATCAAGTGTCTAACTCTCAATTCCCATAGGACTTTTAGCTAGGCTTGGTGCTGGTTTTTTTTTTTTTTTTTTTTTGAGTGGTTGTGTCTTCTACTCTTCTTACTTTTAAAATTCAAGGGCAGGAGATTGAACAGTCCTAGACTTGTTAATACTGATGTAATCGTCCCAAAATTGTTTATGAATATTGTTAAGATTTTTCCAATTAGACTATTAATAGTAAAATTTTTCTTGTTTCTACAAATAAAATTATTTGAAATAAGGATAAAGTTGGAGTTCAACTCCATATTAGGTGAAATTTCAAAGAGGTAGAGAACCATTACAAATAAATCAAATTTCTAAATATCCATAAGAAGTCTTCTCAAGTTGTAAATCAATCTCTGATGAAATGCCACCCTCAAAAAAAAAAAAAAATCTCTGATGAAATGCACAAATTGTAGAAATTAAATCTAAATTTGATATATTTTCTAAAATTTATACTTTTTTTTACTACAAGAAAATTAGTTAATAAAAGTGAAACTTGATATAAACCAATGTAAACACTTTAATTGCACATGAAAATAATGTCATTAAAATGAAAATTTCTCCTTAATAAGAAATCTACAATAAACTTTCCTATAAAGATGTTACTATAATTTAACATGAAATCTTTTTCTATAAAGCAAGTTACTAGGAGCAAGAAGTACATAGGTAAAATTACCAACATGTAAAACACAGCAGCAATATTTCCTATTTTTTTTATTTAAAAAAAAATGGATAATAAAATATTATTGCGAAGCTAATTATATTAGAAATCACCAACAAGAGAAAAATCATATAAGTGAAAAGATTCAAGACCCAATTCCAATGCCACGTAGAAATTTGTGATTGGGAGACAGAGAGAGGAGGCATATCTAGTTTAAAATTGTTCAGATTCTATGGCCTACATTTTCTCATTTACTTTTTTTATTTTTTAATGATAAAAAAATTGGTAAAGGTGACTAGAGTTGGTGTTTTCCACCTAAGTGTAACTACAGTAACACCTTAACCGCTGGACCAGGACTGTGGAATCATTTTTTCTTTTTTTTTGAATACATTACAATGAAATCTATATTTGTAAATCTTTTTTTATATAGAAGAATACATACTTATAATTAATATTACACATAAAGGCCAATTATTTTTAGATGAACAATACTTTTCATTGGTTTATTAACCTATCCATGACTTGTCATAAAAAATGAATAATACTTTTCGCAATAAAATCAGACATTGAATATATAGTGATATCAACCCAGCATGCGTGAGTAGGGCCTTTTGTACTGTTTCTTTTGTTTGGGTCAGAAGAGTTTGTAATTCTGCAGCTCACAGCGCTGCCAAGCTAGCTCTTAGGACCCAATGCTTTATGTCTTTTCTTACGGGTAGTCTGCCAGTGGAGTTACTTGAAGTATGTAAGGCAGACTTCCCTCTCTGTTCTTATCTTTTTTAATGAATTACTATTGAAGGTTAGCAAAAAAAAAAAACCCAGCATGCATGAGATGATTAGGTCTGTTTGGATCTGGAGTGGAGTCCTTTCTTAGGCTGCGTTTGATTCGACTTCAAACGAATTCCGGAAATCAATTTCCGGAAAATGGAGCGTTTGGCTGTGACGGAAAACGTTATTTTCCGGAAATTGAATTCCTGTTGACCGAAATTTTCAACCTTGACCACGGAAAATGAATTCTGTCTTTGTTTTCACTTCAAATGACTTCCGGAAAAAGAGAGAGAGAGAGAGAGAGAGAGAGAAAAGAGAGAGCCCAGTTCAGTGAGAGCCCAGATCAGAGAGAGAGAGGGACGATCGCGCCGCTCGTCCGACGATCGCACCGCGCCGACGAGCGGCGCGGTGCACGATCGCGTTCGTCGATCGCGCTCGTCGATCGATCGCGATCGTCGATCGATCGCGATCGTCGATCGACGAGCGCCGCTCGTCGGACGCTCGTCGGACGAGCGTTTCGCCGGATTTGATGTATTTTCTGGGTTGTGGCTTGTGTGTTTTCTGGGTTTGTGTTTTCCTTCTTCTTTTCCAAACACTAGAAAATATTTTCCGGAAAATTTTTTGAAATACAACCAAACACACAAAAATATTTTCCTTTTCCGGAAATTAGCATTTCCGGAAAATATGTATTTTCCAGAAAACGTTTTACGGCAACCAAACACAGCCTTAGTCCTCACTTTCTTTCTTTTTTTGAGAAACAAAAAATATAAATAAATAAATAAATAAATATAAATAAAAAAGTAAAGAGTCCACGCGTGAAGCTGACCATCATGTCATGACTTCATGAGAGGGAGGAATCCGTCCACATCTTAGATAATAATAATAATAATAAAATAAAAGAGTGGGAAGTTTTGTGATATTTCATGTACCAGCTACCAAGTACCAGGAAAATTGGCTGTTTGCAGTGAAATAGTCACATTTTTAAATTATGTAGTATAATATATCATTTTTTTGGAACTTGATATTACTCATGTTGAGTTTTAAGTAGTACTCGATATTAGTAATGTTGAGTCTTATGTATATTCTTAAGTAGAACTCAAATGTTGAGTTGTATGCAAAATTCCAAAAAAAATTAAGTGGCAAAATATATATAGAATTTAGTATTGAGTTTCAAGTAAAACTCGCAATGTCAAATTCCAAAACATGGATATTTTGTTTTGAAATTGACTATTTGGCTACATAGTTTAAAATTTTAAACTAAATAACCTTTTTCCCCCAAGCACCAAGATGTTACATATGCCTATAAAGATTTAACAATTTGAAAAAAATCTAATTCCAGTTTGAGTACACATTGCCTAATTCCAGTTCTCTATGGAAGCAAAAAGAAACAAAAAAAAGTGTTCAGTGACAGTCTCATGAATCATGATTCATGATAAGTTGAAATAGACAGCCCCTTGAGATTTTTATCTCTTTTTTCACGCGTATACTATCTTTTAGAGTATGCGTTCCCAGCGTGAAAAGTCAAATGATTTGGGAATTTTCTATAGACTTTAGGAAAATATGGAACCGGATGAATTTGGCTCTTAAAATTGGGTAAAAAATGGTCATATACCACTATTTGGCAAAATATTTAGCAATATACTACTATTTGCGAAATATTTAGCAATTTATCATCTTTTTGAAACTCGAGGTTGTAAAATTCAAGTTTGCCGTGTAACTTGAGTTCCAGAAACTTGAGTTCTTTGAAAAAATAGCCTTCAAATTTGCCATGCTATTTTTTTATGAAACTCAAGTTACATAAAAAATTGGTGGAAATTTTCCATGGAACTCAAGTTACACAGCAAATTCGAGTTTCACAAACTCGAATTTTTAAAAAATAATAGATTCCTAATTATTTTGTAAACAGTGATAAATCTATACATATTTTTCCAAACAGTGTACTTGGCCATTTTCGCCTAATATTCCGTGTTGACTCAATTGCCTCAGGTGGGTATTTGGTGAAGTGGAAAGAATTTAGGGGTGATTATAGGTTAGATTGGGTCAAGTTATATACTCCCTCCATCCTAGTTTGTTTGTCTTCTATTCCATTTTGAGATGTCCCAAAATATTGTCTTGTTTCTAAAAATAAAAGTCATTAATTTACTAATATTCCTATTATACCCCTACTTTATTTTCAAGACTATTTGAAAATAAAACTAACAAATATTTAAAAAATCAATTTAATTGAGGCACCTTTTTAATTGCCTCATTAATAATAACTCTTTAAAAAAAATTTGATAAATTTATTTAAAGGTAATTTTGTAAACTTATACATTTTTATAAAGTAGAAAAGACAATAAATGATATTCCTTTAAAAAGTTTGACTTTTCAAACAGGACAAACAAATTGAGACGGAGAGTATATATAAATTCGTCACTCAAACCGATAATGGCAGGTGAAGGATTCTCCCGTTTGGTAGAGGAGTTTGAGTAGTGTTATTTGTAATTTTTTGAAATACGTGTGGGTGAAAAGTGTGTAAAAATGTGTGTAATGTTGTTTAAAAACTGAAAATGAGTGCTTGAAATGCCCTACCACACGGGCCTTAGATTTGTTGTCAACAGCATCGTGATTTTGTTGGAAGAATGGGTTAAGTGTTTGATTGACTCAATTGCCTCATGTGGGTGTTTGGTGAGGTGGAAAGAATTTAGAGGTGATCACAAGTTGGATTGGGTCAAGTTACATATATAAATTCGTCACTCAAACCGATAATGGCAGGTGAAGGATTCTTAGAGTTGTTGTCAACAGCATTATGATTTTGTTGGAAGAATGGGTTAAGTGTTTGATTGGTTATTTTTAAGCCAAAATAAAGTAAGATCCATTTGTTTTTTTGTGGCGGGTCCAGACTGAAAACATGTTCTTCTCTATATATGTAAATTAATGTATGTGATGTTCTACCAAAATAATAATAATAATAATAATAATTAATTAAAAAATAAATAATATTATGTGACTGTTAATTTTTTTGTCCAAAATCATTAAGAAATTAACTCTTAATATGCCATTTTCAACTTGGTTTAAAGTTTAAACTAAAGTGGTGAAAATTCTTAATACCCTACATATAGAAAGGAAGAGAATTTTATTACGCGCCTGAAAAAAAAAAAAAAAAAAAAAAAACATGACATAAAGTCAATTAGCAAAATGATTGAAACAACCCATTTGGTAGGATATTTCAAGTACACTTTTGAGCATTTTAAACACACACTACAAAAAAAGCATTATAAAAAACACAGCTACTTGAGCTGCGTTCCATAGAAACCCAGCTACAACACGGACGTACACTTACACACTTTTTCACCCACACTTATATCAAAAACACCCAAACAACATTACTCAAACTCCTCTGTCAAACACCCCATATCACTAAAGAAAAGTCTCCCTTTTATTATTAAGAACCAACCATAAAAGACAAGATACTGGTAGATTGATTTTTTTTTTTTTTAATTGTAAATAGAGAGATTCAACTCCGTAACTAAGCCCTTCTAGAAAGTCCCATAAAAAATTTTAAATAAAAAACTCTTCAAGAAAGAATAGATGCCAGTAAACGATAAAGCTATTGACTAATTGTAGAATTTTTTTTTTTTTTCCATAAATACGTTAAGATTTCAAATCTATGACATGCATTGCATGATAATTGTTTTGTATGATTCATCAAAAAAGAATGTCATTAGATAAAGACATTAATAATTTTTTTTGGGAAGATAATATTCAATCCAAGTTCTAAGAAACTTCATCAAATTGAGATAAATTATCGCTCGTTTTTCAAATTATATACGTTTTCCTTGTGGACCCATAGAACAGTGAATTAGAACCTTCAGATACCGCTTATTATTATTTTTTTTAAGTGTTGGCGAGGACTAGATATCATTCACAACTATGAAAATTTCGCATATCCAGCATCATATCATCTTTTGATCTATGGGATCTGTGGAAATTAATTTTTTAATTCAAGTCAAAGTGAACTTGTAAAACTATCATTTTCTATCCCGGAAAATAGGCAAGAAAAACAAAAGCGAACTTGTGAAAGTATAGAAAATAAGGTGCAAAGTGGAAAGCACGTTTATTGTCTAGGAAGATTCATTTTTTGGAAGAAATGTAGAAAGCAGATTCCATGTAAACATCTTATACCACAATCGTTGATAAGAATGTGTTTGGACAAACATAAACCAAGATGTTGTAGATCTTTGTTAAGAAGAGGAGAAAACAAAAATAATTAATAATTATACAATCAAGATATACTAAGGGCCAAGTCAACATGTCGTGATCCACATTGGGGACAACCTAATAGATGTCTTGTAGTTTATGGCTTTAGGCTACAGGAGCATCAGGCAATCATTCAATGATTGATGCTAGCAAGACCCAATAAGGAGTTGTGAAGTTTTCTCTCTTGTGGGAAAAGAAGCTTCTGATGTCAAAAAGCTTTTTTGCTTTTGAATATTACGTAAAAATATCTCAATGGAAACTTTAATTCTAAAGATGAATTGGTATTTTCACACTTATTTTTCATTAATCAATGTATTGTTTAGACCCAAACCACGAGTTAGAATTCAATTTTTCCTGCAAATAGTGTGAATTCAGTTCAAAAATATTTAAGAGTCGACTAATGTTAACTATAGTTTAATATGAGTCATGTATGATAAATATGGTGTCTATTTGGCAACAATTTGCTCTTTTAAGTTTTTAGTTTATTTCTTTTTGTGCAGGCCTTTCAAAGCCTCATTTTTCTTGGGTACAACCGGACAAGTGCAATTATATTTTAACCAACTTTCATTAAATAAATAGATAAATATTTTACTAAAAGTTAATCCAAATGCACTCCTAATCACTTTGATATATAAGAATAAGCCGTTGAAAAGAGATCAACAAGGAATCTATTAAGAAATTTAGAGAGAGAGAGAGAGAATAAATCTAGCAATGCCACTATTTCTATATGATACTTGCCTCATCACCTACATAGACAAAGATGGGTATAGCTCATATTCGCTTTATCCTTCTATATTTGTTTTAGAAAAAATTACACTAATCTCCTCTAAGATTTGTCATATTTGTACTCGCTACCTCCTCTAATTTGGAATTAAACACTTACCCCACTTACAATACTAGCTATTTACCCGCTACCTCCTCTAGGCTAGATGTGTAACATTATTAACTAACTTAAACAACAATCAAATAGTGGTTAAAAAAACATTTATGCCTATAAAGTACGTAAAATTAAAATTCCACTTATATTCCTTTATCTAAGGGTTATAACTATTGGAGTTGTTAAAAAGATATATTGCGTTCATTTGATTCAATGGCTTAGTTTTAAAAGTAAGCAATCCAAAAGAACCTATTCCAAATAGACACTTGATTAAAATATATGACATTCACATAACTAAGTCATCCTCACTAAATCTAGGAACAAAAAAATAAAAGAGAATATAAGTGGAGATTTGATTATATGTCTCTTTGTTAGCTCTAATTTCTAATAAATTAAGTGACATTTTGAAGTCCTATAAAGTGACATTTAAAGTCCTTCAATAAACTTGGGATGAAATAAAAGGAAAATAACCTTTTTGGGGAGGTTAAATTATAGCCCTTGGATTAAATGGACCTAGGTGAAATTTTAACTTCTATGTTCTTGAGATGTAATCATTCAATGGGAGGGTAAAAAAATAGAATTTTGCATTTTTAATAACTTTCTAACTATTATTTAAACTAGTCGAAATATCTGATTATTTTGAAATGAAATGTAATATATAATTTATTTTAAAAAAATTCAAAAAATTATATATTAGGATTAATAATCTGTAACAAAACATTTTCATTTCATTTTCTTTTTTATATAATTGTTTACCACACAAACAAAGGGCAAGTTTTTTTTTTTTTTTTAAGTAATGAATTTTGTGTTTTCTATAAATAAAAAAATTATATATATTTTTTACTTTATTTTATATTAATATTTTCATCTATTCATATTATGAGCCAATTTGCTAGTGATAGTATATAGTGTGGATTAAAATTTTCCAATTATGACATTTAGAAAAGAATGGGAAAAATAGTTTTTTCCCATTATTAAAAAATTTCAAATTGTGGCATCCTACTTTAATATTATATATCTTTTAAAGTATACAATGTATAATTCTGATCTCTCTTCTTGAATACATTACTTATCTCAATATATCCATAAAAATACATTGAATCAAAACAAACCTATATGAAGATACGTTGCAAAAGAAATTAAATGTCTTATCAATCATCGCTTCGCAAAATGTCATATCAGTCATTGCTTAATAATGATTGATTTGATCGATTAGGAAAATAATTTGTTATATATAATCTATTAAGATTATTTTCTCTACAAAAACTACAAATTTGTCCACCCAAAGAGATTATAATATAAAAAATTATTAGCAAAATCTCATAATTAAGTTTCTATGTGCATCATTATAATAATTGATAATAATAATAACAACAACAACAAAATAATAATGAAAATACAATTGCGAAAGCTAAAATATGTCACTAATCCAATTATTTCCATTTGATTAACCTTTGCTTTTATCTAAATAAGTGGCACTATATATAGAGTATTTCTAATACAATTATTAAGAGTATTTTCCCTACAAAAACTACAATTTTGTTCACCCAAAATGATTTAAAAATAAAAATAATAAATAAATAAATAACTTAGTAAAGTCTCATAGTTTAATATCTAAATGGATCACTAAAAAAATAGAAAAGGAAAAAAAAATTGATCAAGAATTGGAATACCAAAATACCTAAATATGCATAAAAAGTCGATACAACTTTACCAAAAAGAGAAACAAATGTAAAGTGACAATTAAATCAACAATAACAAAAAGAACTATTAGCGGGGAAAAAAAGTATGCATCAAAAGAGACAAATTTGGAGAGAGAAAGAGAGTGAGAGAGAGAGAGTATTGACCTTTTTGCAATGAACAACTTGGAAAGAATAGAGGAAAGAGGTGGAAATAAAGTAAAAGAAATTTATAAGAAAATTAAGTTAGAAGAGTAAGGGTGGAAGCAGATGAAAGGTTCAAAAAAGTAAAACCGTAGAATTTATGAGATGAAGGGTTAGAAGGGTGGAAGTAGATGAAAGGTTCAAAAAAGTGAAACCAAAGAATTTATGAAGATACAAAGGAAATCAAATGAAAATTTTAAAAAGACATGATTGGAGAAGATGAAAATTTGAACAAAGAAGACAATGGTTGAAGAAGATGAAAGGTTAAACAAAGTAAAAAACTAAAAATTGCAAAAAAAATAAAAAATAAAAAAAAGCTGCTAATGACATGGCACAAAATGAGTTTTGTAAAATTTATTTTAAAGCTTCCATTCTTATATAATAGTATAGATAGATATGTATAGACATTGTTTTTGGTTTTAAATTCTTCATTGATTTTATTGCTTAGTTATAAATATCTGAATAAAGTAAATGAATTTATAAATGCAAAGTTATATATAAAGATAAAACTGTCCAAGATGAATGTGTAAAGTCAATTTATTTATATATTTAATACATTCTCAAAAGAAAATTATATATTCTAATATTGTCAACAAAATTTAGGAATAAAAATTAAATAAGAAAAAGAATGATTATGCAGACAATGACGTGACGAATGAGGTGACATAATATGAGCACAAGCAACAATAAATGCTACATTTCAGCTTTTAGATATATATATATACGACATTACAAGTCTAGAGGAGACCAATGTAAATAGCTTTCATTTTAAGGGACTGGTACGTGTCTAATTCCAAACTAAATGCATAGCCAGTGCAATTATGAGAGTTCTCAAGGAAGATCAATGAATTATTCCCTTAATTTTATGATATAAATTGTTGGAAAATGGTGCAAGTTTCTATTCATCTTGCTTCAAACCCAAAACTTATCAAAGTTGTTTCGTCCAAGACATCTTTTTCCCTACTTTGATCATGACAATGTACTTGTCTTCCCTAAAAAATAGGGAAACACACCTTTAAAGTCACCTACTACCATATATGCATCTGTATAACCATCCAAAATTGGTTTAAAGCCACCAAAACCCAAGCACATCATAGAGCTACCTATCAAATACTTGGAAGATTCAAATCACCTCTTCCCGAAATTTGTCATTTCGTGCCAAGATCCTTTATATCAGACGATTCAGACAACTCATTCTTCTAACTTCCATTCATGTTAATATAGTTTCTTATAATCTACATATCATCTACATAAAACAAAAGAATAATAAATTTACCATCAAGTAACCTTTTGATATACATACATTGATCTACATTTATCCTTATATAACCGTGACGAGGCAAACTTCTTTTAGCATAGCCTTGGAGCCTGCTTTAAACGATAGTCTCTTTTTCAACTTGCAAAACATCTTTAACATTTACTCTAAAATAGCAATAATAAAAGGATGAAAATTCTTCTTTTCCCCATAAACCACGACCTTCAACACCACTACTAATGAAAGTATATATCAATACAACAACCATGGCCATAGAAAAAAGAAACTTGGCCTCCGAAGGCTACAAAACTAGCCCCCAAAAAAAAAAAAAAAAAAAAAATTGGACTCTTTCCATGAAAAATATATAACTATAACACAAAAATTGACAACTATTGACGCACAAAAGAAGAAAAAAATGATTGCACCCACTCACAATATATGCACACACAAATAAATGACAAATAACTCAGACATGCACAGACACGTGCACACACACGGCCACAAGCTCACACGCATTAACAAACTTTAACTGGAAGCTGTAGTGCATAAGATACAACGCACACGACGCGAACTTGACTGGGTATCCTCATCATCATCCTCATCATCCGCCACATCACCATTATCATACTCATATTCTACTAAAGGCTCCCGGGAAGTGGCTTCAGACCCTTTCTTGCCACTAACATTAGAGGTCGAATCCATAAGACAAGTCATGTGATAAGCATGACAGCAAAAGAAAGCGATGACTGATACATTTTGTATAGAAAAGGGATCAAAACACATGCAACACCTTCCACCCCCCCTAGTTTTGGACTTGACCTCGGTGGTTCTCATACTTGATTTTTCAATCGCCTGAGAAGCACTACTGTCATTCCGTTTTGCTCGTGCTTCTTCTTCATCATTGCTCAAGTAAATCCCATGTCTTGCCTCTTTGTAGTATTTAACCAAAAGGTTGACACAATCAGCCTGTGTCACAATCACAACAAAATGTCAAGCATTTCAGTGTTTCATTAAATAA
This sequence comes from Quercus lobata, assembly GCF_001633185.2. NCBI lineage: Eukaryota > Viridiplantae > Streptophyta > Magnoliopsida > Fagales > Fagaceae > Quercus > Quercus lobata. The sequence continues at coordinate 64,653,691 of NC_044906.1, read as the reverse complement.
AATTAAAAAAATAAATGAATAAATAAAAAGAGAGAAAGAATGATGTGGAGCAGAGTACCTTGAGGATATCATTGCAACCATGTCGAAGAGAAGTTTCAGTCCTGTAGTCAGTAATGATCTTGACCAGACGATCCCTAAGCCTGACAGATGCACGCAAAAAGAGAGAATTTACATACAAGGTTATCAGTGAAGAACTTAATGCTTCAGAACATGTCTCACTGTTACTGATGACAATGCTAGTTCAGCAAAAAGTATCAAATTCCAGTATATTTAGGTGTGTATCTAAGTTATTAACCATATTAACTGTAAAGAAGGACATTTGAAGAGAACTTAACATGCAGAAATAGAGCATTTTACAGCATTTTTTACCCAGGAAAAACATAAGTTTTAATAAGCTGCTCTTCTTTCTTTTTCTTCTTTGTTTCCTTCAGTTTCTTTCAGATGGGGTGAAGGGAGGAGCAGGGTGAAGGGAGGAGGAGCAGCATGAAGATTAGTGTTCTGCATAGTTATTATTCAGTTCTTAAAATTCTAGTTTAAAAAAACCATGACTTTTTTCCTTTTCAAGATAGAAGAGGAAAGCAAGAAGGAACTATTAGCAGAAATTCAGTATCAATCTTTTTTCTTTTTCTTTTTTGAGAAACAATTCAGTATCAATCTGATCATACTAACCGAGGTATCTCCAAGCCATTGGGAACCATATTTACAATATAAAGAGGATCAAGATTTCCAACTGTGTGCTCCAACAACACGCCCACCTGGTAATTAGGTTGAGCAATTTTAGAAGAACTTGCAAGACAGAAATATATATTCAACTATCATACCCATACAAACATTCAGTCGCATATTAGTGTTTGATACATACCATCTCAGGTTTGTTAAGACATTGCTTTATTAATTCTTCCCAAAGGTCGTCATCATGCTGCATAGTCACAAACTCTACAGCCTGCACACAATGATAATTCTTATCTGATCCCACCACCAAACTTCAAAACTAACTGACACAAATAACAATCTCACAGAAGCTGAAAGTACCTCCTCTATATCGCCTAATTTATTTATAATGACAGCCAGGGCTTGCCTTGAATTTCCCATTCTTCCAAGGATGAAGACTTGCTCCCTTAGAAGATCTCTTCTGATACAAGTTTCATATGCCTGAGATATTATTTTAACAAGTTAATGTATACACTTAACAAAATTATTACAATTGATCATTTGTTGACAGCTCAAACCTTTTCAAGAGTATAATGTTGACTACTACGAAGAAAAGGAAGTAGCATCTTTGGATCATAGTCGGCATAAAGCTCCACCTATCACCATAAATAAAAAGGGCAAGAATCTTCAGGTAAGATGTGTGATTCCAAATCAGTTTAAATGCACCAACTAAGAGTTGCAATAACCAGATACAAGGTTAGAACTAGGGAGAAAGACAAAAAAAGGACCCATCAGATGCTATAGTAACTAGATAAGCAATGAACCTTGTAGACAATATCAAGGACAAACCTTATAAGAGAAGTATCCCAACCTAGTTTCCTTAAACACCAACAAATAAATTTCAAAGCAATAACAAAGGATTACAAAGGCAGAGTGATTCATTTGATTGCAACAAAATCATAATTACCACAAAACTAATGAATAAACATAAGGAAGCAGACCAGTTCTTTCTTGCAACAAAATCATAAAGATACCCATACTGTAATCAAGAACACCATATTACAGGTCAAATTTATCAGAAATGCAAGTAAATTGAAACCAGTTTGATCGTCAGATTCATACACCTCAACTTTAATGGAAGACTCATGAGCCATATTTAACATTGTCATAAAATAAACATGTTCATAACATCCAAAGAATCCATAAGGAATCTTTGTTTGTTGAAAATCCTGTAGTGTTCAAGTACTTGAACTCCTTTGGCCGTTTTTAAGGTAAATTATTGTGGAACAGATTAGGTAAAAACTCTAACCAATAATTGGTATCAGCAACTTTTGGCTACTAGCAAGTGCAAATTGCTTTGTGCTTCCATCAGGATCTTGTTAGGCAAATAAGGAATTCAATAAGTTAGGCAAACAAGGAATAATGAAAGGGCTTATCCATGGCATAGAGCTTTGCAAGACAATCTCTCTATGAACTTACTTGACCACACAGTTTTGGTTCCACAACTATGCCCTCAGACAGCTTACTTGACCACAAAATTCCTTAACTAGATGACTTGGCGCTGGTAATAGAAACTCTACTTTCTTTGAGACTGCAACTCAGTGGAGAGGCAAATCATAAACAGTTCATAACTAGTTTCAAGTATTTCTTTAATACTTTCATGAAAACAAAACTCCAACCAAGGAAAATTAATTTTCTTACAGACCCTACATAAAGGTTCAACCAAAAAAGTGATAGCACCCACCAAAGACAACTACTATCATATCTCCACAGACCAACATGTCATAATATGCATATGCAAATAAAAAAGGGAACATGTCATTCAAAATCTCCAACGGGCCGTAAGATTCCCTAAAAATTCATAAAGAAAATGGTAAAATAGACTTATACCCTTGTGCTTATTTGTTGAGGATCCATAGTCAACCTCAAAATTTGGGATGAAGGCTTTGTTGTTGTTGTTGTTGTTGTAGCTTATACCCCCGGTGGCTGGATTCAGTTCTACTGCCTTTCCCTAAACAATTTCCACTTTTTCCTAATCATACCCTTTTCTAGTATCCAGAGGTCAGACCTTAGCACAATGGCAAGTGCCTTTCCCTAAAAGCAACAAGTCACAGGTTCGGGTTTGAGAATCAATCTCTCCAAAACAAATTGAAGGTAAGGCTGCCTGCCATAACCATTCCTAGATCCCGCAAAAAATGGGGGCTTTGGGCACTAGGTACAACCCTCTTCTAGTATCCAATTCTTCTAATCGACCACTCCCATCACTTCTTGTTAAAATCATTAACTAAAATTAATTACATGAGACGCATACCTATCAAAAAAAATTTACATGAGACGCACGTCCCCCACATGTCAACTAATTTTTTTAGTAATTAATGTAAGTAGTTTACCATCAAAACTGTTATTAGAAAAATTAAAAAACTTGGGAATTCAATAAGCGTGGACCAAACCACAGCGGTAGGTGAATTTTACCCTAATGAAAAACCAATGGAAGAAAATGCACATTCTAGTTCAATACTACACGTTAATTGACTCACAAGCATAAATTAAGATGATTCTACAACCAATACTTTTAAACCAATTTGATAAGTATGCACTTAGGTTTATTCGTTCATAGTTTCCATCCTGCAATCAGATTTCAAAGAATCCAAACAATTAAAGATGGAAACTATCATATAACTGTGAACACATTATTCATAACTGAATTAAATATGGATATTGTCACTGAGAAGCACAGAGTTCAAAGGCACGGTTCAGTGTTTACCATACCTGCATATCATGAAAATCCTTTCCAGAATGTGGATTCACTTCAAATAATGAATGGAGATATAGGTGCAGGAAATATCTATTATCACACTTATTGCTGGAATTCAGAAGTTGTGAAACAACATCAGATGGAGTAATCACGTCCTTATTTTGGATCAATAATGGAACTGCATGCTTGCAATCTATCGTCATCAGTTGCACAACCTATACAGGCATAGGTAACACAAAAGGAGTGAGGAATTTTGTAAGAACACCACAAAAACTAGCATGAAAACTAGGACAAAGAAAAGGAAAGAATTCTTCGGTTTTCCTTTTTAAGTATTTTGCAGAATGTGTTCCCAACCAAGATACCAGGGATAAAGCTCAATTGAGTTCAATTTTGTTGTGAGGTATGTGTATCATAGGATGAAAACAACAATCAGATTAATGATATATAGTAGACCCTGTGAGCATTTATACTTAAGATTTGGCCATCCTATCAAAAAAAAGATTTGGCCATTCTGTGGTTTATGACACTGCTAGCTTTGTCAATGCTAAGCTAGCTAGTGTTTTATGAGATTAAATTACTTATTTTAAATAATAATTTTAAATAAAGGAAGAAGAAGCTAGTGTTTTATGTGATAAAGCTTGGCGTTGGAAGCCTGCAAGGTATGATGATCTTGTGAGTATTCAAAGAAAACTGAGTTGGGGGAATTTGACAAAGCTATATGGGTCTCATCCACTTCAGACTCATTCTCATGTGCTGAGGCTTGTGATCTGATTGGACAGAAGACCCAAGTGGTTAAATGGTGGAAGGTTTTTTGGTTCCCAAAGTACATTCCAAGACATTCCTTTGTATGCTGGCTGGCAATAGAAAACAGATTAATGATCAAGGATAGGTTAGATGGGGAATTAGTTGTGATATGGTGTGTGTATTTTCCAGATCCATTATAGAGAGTAGAAACCATCTATCTTTGAGTGCTCCTTTTCTAGAAGGGTGTGGAAAGTGATTATGGGGTTCTCCCTCAAGGAAACCTGATTGATAACAGGGATAGTCTTATATCCTGGGCTGCAGAGAATTGGAAAAACAAGTTGAGTTCATATTGCTGCAGCTTGGCCTTGGAGCTGCTGTTTACAACATTTGGAGGCTTTGAAATGCTATTTTGCATCATGGGAATGTGTCTGAGGAACAACTAATTGGAACCATTAGGAAGCAAGTGAAAGCAAGGATTAAAGGTGCTGGATTTTACCCTTGGTTCTGCCATCAACAAGGAGGTCTGTTGCAGATGAGGCATTTCCTCTTCAATTTTCAAGCAAGTATTCTAATAGTGGTTTGATTTGTATTGTTGTTTTTGCCGGTCTTGGCAGAACTCTATGATGTGGTTCATTTAGGCTCTTGTTAGCTTTGTGGTTTGGTTTGTGCTGTGTTTTCTGCTCTGTCAAAACTGTTGGCTGTGGTTCGGTCAGGCTCTGTATTTTATAAGTAAGAATTATTTTATTAAAGAGAAACTACTTCATGTACGAAGGACACAAAGAAGCCTAAAAATAACAAGAAGAAAGAAGTACATTAAAAAATAAACGATGCAATAGAATGGCTAGTTGTAAAACCTAGAGCGTAAGATCACTCATATAAGGAACTAGTGAAGGTTGCTAACAACTGAATCCCCGTACTTTTCGCATCTTCAAAAGTGCGCCAATTTGCATTCCCTCCATATAGTCCACATAAAAAGTAATGGAACAAATTTCCAAATATCTGACAAATGCTAATCCAACCCAATTTCACTAACCAAACATAAGATTGATGACCCTTGTGCTGTTGTAGTTCAAATTGGGCTCTTTAGCCTTTGTTGTATATTGTGATGTTCCCAGTGTGTTTTTCAATTATCTCTTGATTATTGGAATAAATAAATAAATAAGATATATAGGCCTTGATACATTGTTTCTGAAATTTTAGAGGTTGACCTCACATTTATGCAAAAAATACATTGAATAATCATCAAAGGACTTGAACACTTAGAAAATGCTTAAACAAAGGAACCCATATAAGGCTTGTAACACTAAGTATTGCACCCGATTTTGCATTTACATACCTTCTCTTGAATTGCATCTTGCAAGTTATGTTTTTCTATGAAGTCAAATACTTCTGGCTTCATGAGCTGAAAAATTAAAGCCAAAAAAAGAGCATCCAAATTGATGTTAGAAACAAAATAGAGATGTGAAAGCTTCTTTTCCTAAGCATTTAACGTAGACATTTTGTCAAATATGGATTTATGTAATTTTAAATTATGTTTGTAACAACTCTAGTACAATCCCTGTGTACATGGATTGTGTTGTACATAGTTTTCTAATTATTTTCATAAAAATAAAATTATAAATGAATAAATAATTTTTTTTTAAAAAGAGTATTTTATCTAATATATGAAATAAGGTTGCTGGCTGCTCGGCAAGAATCTCCCACGAGTATCAGTAATACTTACATCAGCATAGATAGAAAAAGCTTTCTCATATTGCCCATCTATTACATACAACTCCGCTAGTGCCTGACAGAGAAAGAGAATGCCTAAATAATAATATGTAGTTATCAAGAATATAGAATAGAAAATGCTATCATGAGGTTCCAAATTATGTGAATGTGTATGCATGTTTTTCTGACAAACCTCTTTGAGCGCATCAGTCATGGATGAAGTATTAAGCTGAGGTTCTATGGCCGAAATAACAGGCAATGCAGAATAAATCACATGTGGCCACGATTTGACTGTTGACAAGAGTTCCTTATGGAAAGAAGAATTTGTAGCCAAAGCTACAAGAGCAACCTGTAGCCAAAAGGCAACAAGAGGCCTTGAATCCCAAGTTGGCACATTAGAAAAGAGATTAAATATATTTAGGCACCCTGTTTTGTCCTAACAAACCTCATAAGCAGTATCACGCAGTCTCGGGTTATCTGTTGGCATATATGGAACCAGCACAGGAAGCTGACGAAGATGAGCAAAGTGGAAAACCCATCTGTGGAAGGTAGCCCACTGCCAGTTATTTATAGAAAGTGCACCAGAAAGTAATAAAAAAAGATAGATGCTACCTCTCCCATGCTGAAGCGGATCCTCGCAGCAATTTGGGACACAAAGATGCAGCTTCGGCATACTTCCTTTCCACAATCAAATGATCAAGGTATCTAGATCCCACCTGCATGTAGTGGCCAAATTGATCAAACCATGCCATGAAGTATATATGGTAAATTAAAATTATTAATGTTAAGACAATAAGGTAATCAACTACAAAATACTTTTTTTTTAATCGGTAGTAATCAACTACAAAATACTATTCTACCATTTCTCACAATAATGTAACGTAGTCACATACAAGGTCACTGACTAGCCATTTACCAAAGTGCTTACCCAATGTGTAACCAAAACTAGTAGCTTGTGATTCAATATGGGCATCATTGAATAATCTTAATTTAGATGTTTTTTTTGGTATCACTGATGGGGAGAAATGTCATAGGGCAGATTTGAGGTCCCAGGTGGAGCATCTTCTTTCCTTGGAAGAAATTTCTTGGAGACAAAAATCTAGGATGTTATGTATCAAGGAAGGGGATAATAACACCAAGTTTTTTCACAAAATGGCTAACTCCCATAGAAGGTTTAATCATCTGAGGACCTTGGCAGTGGATGGGGTGGTTTTTGAGGAGGAATCCGAGGTAAATAATCAAATAGTACAATTTTATAAAAATTTGTACAAGGAGACTGAGGGGTGGAGGCCTTTTGTGGAGGGTTTGGAATTTGATCGTATTGGGTATATGGAGAGGGTTTGGCTTGAAAGGAAGTTTGAGAGTGAGGAGATTCTTCAAGTTGTTAGTGACTTGGAAAGGGACACAGCTCCAGGTCCGGATGGGTTTACTATAGCGTTTTATCATCATTGTTGGAAAGTAGTGGAGAAAGAAGTCCTAGCGGTCTTTGAAGAGTTTTTTCTTCATTGTAAGTTTGAAAAATCCCTTAATGCTACCTTCCTTGCATTAATTCCTAAAAAGAATGATGCCTCTAATATTAGAGATTTCCGCCCTATTAGCTTGGTGGGGAGTGTGTATAAAATCTTGGCTAAGGTTTTGGCAAATCGTTTAAGAGTGGTTTTAGATCAGTTGATCTCTGAGACTCAGAATAGCTTTGTGGGTGGGAGACAAATCCTTGACTCGGTTCTTAATGCGAATGAGTGTGTGAATAGCCGAGGGAAGAGTAGGGTTCCTGGAGTCATTTGTAAACTTGATATTGAGAAAGCCTACGATCATGTGAATTAGGAGGCTTTGCTGTATTTGTTGAACAAAATGAACTTTGGAGTGAAGTGTTGTAAGTGGATCCGTACTTGTATTTCCATAGTTCAGTTCTCTGTTCTGATTAATGGGTCTCTAGCTGATTTCTTTGGTAGCTCAAGGGGTTTAAGACAAAGGGATCCGTTATCTCCTATGCTGTTTTTAATCATGATGGAGGTGTTTAGTATGATGTTGAGAAGAGTGGAGGGAGCTGGTTTGATCCATGGTTTTAAAGTTGAGGGTAAGAGGGGTGGTGGGGAATGTGTTTCACACCTGTTGTTTGCAGACGATACTATCCTATTTTGTGATGCAGATGTAGAGCAAATTCTTCATATTCGATTGTTGTTACTTAGTTTTCAGTCGGTAACAAGTTTGAAGGTCAATGTGCACAAGAGTGAAATGGTTCCAATAGGGGAGGTTGTTGATGTGCATGTACTGGCTGAAATTTTGGGCTGCAGAGTTGGATCTTTGCCTATGTCTTATCTTGGTATGCCGTTGGGGGCTTCACATAATTCCCCTTCAATTTGGAATCCAATTTTGGAAAAAATGGAGTGGAAATTAGCCGGGTGGAAGAAGTTGTACTTGTCTAAGGGGGGTCGATTGATGTTACTCAAGAGTACGTTATCTTGTCTTCCTACTTATTTTCTATCGTTATTCACCATTCCTACTCGTGGCTAATAAAATTGAAAAGTTGCAAAGGGACTTTCTTTGGGGTGACAGTAAGACCCATCTAGTAGGATGGGATAAAGTTTGTGCGCCTATAGCAAATGGCGGCTTGGGAATAAGGAAACTTACTACTTTCAATAAGGCCTTATTGGGGAAATGGTTATGGCGGTTTGGAAAGGAGGAGGATCGGTTATGGAGGAGGGTGGTAGCTTCAAAATTTGGGGAAGATTGGGGAAGATGGACCTCAAAGCTGGGTAGGGGAGTTCATGGGTGTGGTTTGTGGAGAGGTATTCGCATGGGATGGAAGGATTTCAGAAAAAATTGCCAGTTTGTTGTTGGGATGGGGAATAGAGTGAGGTTTTGGCAAGATGGTTGGTATGGGGATCAACCTTTACAATTGGCTTTCCCAAGGTTGTATGGTATTGCCATTGATAAGGAGGTTATCGTAGAAGCTTCTTTGTCTAGGCAGGGGGCAGAGGAGAGAAGAATTTGGGATGTTCATTTTATTAGAGAATTTTTTGATTGGGAATTGGATGAAGGGCTGCATTTCCTTCGTTTTTTGGGAGCTAATACTCCTCCAATGGATGTTGGAGACCGGATGAGATGGAAGTTGAAGCCTAATGGGGAATTTGACATCCGGTCATTTTATAATAAATTAAGGGATTCTCCCTCAATTGTCTTTCCTTGGAAAGCTATATGGAGAACAAAGTCCCCTAGGCGAGTTTCTTTCTTTGTTTGGTGTGCAGCTTGAAATAAGATCCTAACGGGTGATAACTTGAGATTGAGGAGATTGGATTTTGTGAACTGGTGCATTATGTGCCGTCATTGTGGAGAGACGGTAGACCACTTACTTCTTCATTGTGAGATGGCTTATCGGTTATGGACCTTTGTCTTTATAACTTTTGGCTTGTCTTGGATTATTCCTAGATCGATTCCAGATTTGCTTTTTGGCCGGTGGAATTAGTTAGGGAAGCACTCGTCTTAGATTTGGAATTTAGTTCCGTTGGGCATCCTATGGTGTGTTTGGAAGGAGCGGAATCGGCAGACTTTTGAAGATTTGGATAGCACCGGTGATCAGTTGCTTGCTTCTTTTAGTGGGACTCTTTTTGATTGGTCTAGGGCATGGGGACTCGCGACTAGTGACTCTCTCCCTTCTTTTCTTAGCTCCCTTTCTCTTTCTCTTTTGTAATTTTCCTGTTGTTTGGTTTTCTTTTTTGTTTTTGTTCTGTTTTCTTCTTGTTGTATTTTCTAGGTTTGCTCTATGTTCTTCATGCATAGAGTAGCCTTTCGTTTATATATCATTCTTACTTATCAAAAAAAAAAAAAAAATTTTGAGGGGAGGGGGGGGGGGGGGGGGTGGGGTAGGAAGAGATATGCTTACCCTTAAAAAACTAATGAATATTAACAGCCAGTGATTCCAATTCCATATACAAGGCAAATGATTTTTTTTTTTTTTTTTATAGTTAATAGAGATTTTATTGATTAAAAAGTACATCATGTTCACGATGATGAACACTCTGTACTTGAAACAAATACAACAACAAATTAAAAAGAAACACTAACAGATTCTAAGAATTCAAAAATGGAAGTACAACGTGTATAGCCCCTAATACGAGACCACTCAAACAAAGTCCCAACTAGCAAAGACTTCAAAAAATCTAAAGGTCTCTCAAAATCTTCAAAAGTACAGGTATTGTGCTCCCACCAAATTAACCACATCAGACAAGCTAGTACCATATTCCAAATATTTGTAAACTGTTTTCCCAAACAATTCCTCCATGCAAAAGTAAAGAGGCAACCTCCTTTAGCATCACCCACTGAATCCCAAACATCAAAAAACTTCACTCCACAAAGCATGAGCAAACTTACAATGAAGCAAAAGATGATCTACAGTTTCCCCTTCACATCGACACAAGCAACACCAATTAACTAGGGACAATTCCCTCTTAACAAGATTATTAATGGTAAGAATCCTATCCCAAGCTATTGTCCATAAAAAAAATAAATAAATAAATAAAAAAAAAAAAAGACACTCTTTTAGGTGCTACACACCAAATACACTTTCAAGAGAAAGACACATTAACAGGACCAAACAAAGAATTATAATAAGAGTGAATATCAAAAACCCCTTTCCGAGACAATTTCCAACTCAAAATGATCATCAACCTCACCATTACATCTACAGGCACATCACATTCGGCAACAGGAAAAATCATTCAACCTAAATACTGCAAAAATACACAAACCCCTTCCCTCACTGCCTGTACTATGTTTATAAATAGTCCACCCTATTGGCGCTGCCAATATGCTAGAATTGCATTTGTTGAACAATTAAGATAAAGTCATAAAACATCTTATTAACCTAGCTAATGAGCTCTAACTCAAATGGCATCTCCTCCCCTTGTAAGAGCAAGGTGTGAGTTCGCAAGTGAACCACCAGGTGTGTGTGTGTGTGTAATTACCAAAAACAGAACTCTAATTAACCTTAATAGGCATGCTCTTGAATGTTAGTAAAGTATTGTGTGAGATTGGGGGTTTAATACCCATAGGGTGCATGTGTTTTATTTTAATTAATTAAAAAAAAAAACTTTCATTAACTTTTGTGAGCATGCATCTTGAATTATAGCAATCTTATGTCATGTCACCAACCAAACAAATAAATTTTGCATTGCCTACAAAAGTTAACAACTTAGATATTAAAAAATAATGGAAAACAAAAAGAAAAAGAGAAAGAGAATCATAGGCACCCCCAAGTAGTGAACACAGGACATTCATTTCATGTTTCATGTAAATAATAGTAAAAAAAATAAAATAAATTGAAGCAGGACAAACTTTAGTACCTCATCCAGGAGTTCACTCCGTCCCTGACCAGCTTCAACTGCTGCCAAAGCTTTTTCATGCCAGCCATGTTGAAGAAGCCAAGCAATATGATCTTCTGCATCCCTAACAAAAATCATAAATGCATGTAAGTCTCCAAAACAAATATATTTTCAAAATAGGTTTTTTTTTTTTGATAAGTAATAAAGATTTATTGATATCAAAAAAAAAAGACAAGTACGCAGGGAATATAATTAGCTTAAAGAAAAACTAGCCTATATAATTTTTTTTAAAGCCCTATGATGTCAGTTGTAAGTGAAAAAGCTCTATGATGTCATACCCATTAATCAACATAGTTATAGGCTAATTTTACTTTAATTTGTCAGGATCACTGAATAAATACTAACATCAAGCCTGATTAATAATGTTGCAGAGAAACATTATCGCATTTTTCATTCTACAAAGGAGCTATGAAATAAGAGACAATCATACTAACCTAGGTTTTGCAATAACTACATCCTTTGGGGACACAATATAGTACAGTGGTTCATCACCTGCAGCCCACTGACCACCAGCATAGCTGCTACCTACATTGGCACAAAAAAGTATTACAATGATTTATATATTAAAAACCTGACATACATAAAGCATGAACTTCAATAACAAATAAATCAACCTGAGAATGGAGCATGAGCAAGGGAATAGTCTTTTGCCTTGTAATGCTCAAAGCCATGTACAGGTAGGGCATCAGTTGAAAGCTCATCATTATTCCATGATACAATACGTACTTCTGGTCTCTGTGCATTTCCCTGCTTAAATAACATTTTCCCAAGTCAGAAACAATGAGCAAAGAATAAATATATATCAGAACAGAATAACAGGAAGGGTAAACCAAAGAAGTTTGGATGAGAACCACCATAAATTAACAATAACAAAACCTTCCTGCAAAGGGAATTTACAACATATAATTAGAATCTGCTCTTACTGTCATAATATTCAGAAGAGGAATAAAATTAAAACAAAGAAGGGGGTGGGGGGGAGGGGGAAGTAAAGCCTCTATTCCTGTATTCCATGGAAAAATTACTAGGAATACCATGTTATAAAAGAGGAGTGAATGTGTGCCAAAACATTATAACTTAAAATTTTGGTCAAAGAAAATACAATTTAAAATGTTCAAGTCAAAAATAATATCATATATCATTACCATAAAAAAAGTGGGGTTCAAGAATTGGTAAATAAATTGTACGAGTTAAAAAATATAAATAAATAAAAAGAAGAAGAACACCATGGGTGGCCCAGATTCATTGCAAAATTTATTCTATGAACATCTCTCCTTTAGGAGTGGTTTTAAAGAGAAGGCACACCCTTAAAATTTATAAAATAATAATTTTTCAGCTTCAACTTTTAGTCTACTGCGTGCAAAGTTAGGAATAGAACACCAATGTATTTCATAAAAGGCAAGGGTGAAAGTACCTGCCGTGATGGAATGGTGCTACTAAATTCCTTCTCCCCATCTTCTTCCCCCAGAATATAAGCTAGAACAACCAAAGAATCACCAAAAGGAGCAACTCCTGAAATGAAATAGCTAGTTTGGAAAGATGCCACTATATCCACCTTGTTCGCACTTGACATCGGAACATGCTTATATGTCCCATTAGTTGCTCTATTCTGATTTGTTCTTATTGATGCAATTTTTACAGAAGTTCCCCAGCCAATGACCAAGAGAGCATCATCCTGAATGTGATGAGACAAGCAAAGGAAAAATTTTAGAAAACAGCAAAGCACTCATGTTGATGGCATGATGCAGAGGAAATATATGTGTGTGTTGGTGTTCTCCATGTACAAGCTACTGCTGCAAGCCTGAAACAACTGCACTAGTACTTGCATAATCCATAAGCATGCCCCCATTCTGCAGCCATGTTAATCATTGACAAACCTGCCAAACTAAGTGAGGAAGCAAAAGCTCGGGACGTGGGCTTCCTCTTGGTCTTTCGATAAATGTTATACGCTGATCATTGGCAGTATCATAAACTTTCACACCTGCATCATTGGCCCAAGCAACGAGACTTGTTCTCCACTTTACTACATGAATTGGACCTTCACCAGAATGCAAGACCTAGAAAACAGATAAATTTTTTAGTTTCAAGAAACCAAAAGGCATTAGGTATTTTGCACATCTTATTGGTTAGTTGACTAGTACAAACCTGGTCGCGATAGCCAAACCATTTCTTAGTATTATAATATAAATGACCTGCTAAACCACCAGTTACAAATCTCCTTGACATTTTTCTTGAGTAATCTGGGTCCAGTGCAATAGCCTTCATTGGACGATGATACTCAAACTTCAGTTTCTCATCAGTGAAAAGGCTGTTTATTACAACAGACCCATCATCAGAACAGCTTCCTACATATTCACCTTCTATGTCAAAGCTAAGGTCATTGACGGCAGCAGTATGGGCAGGGAACTCCTTAACCTGGAAAGAATAAAACGAACTACATATTTCAAACCTAAAGCATGTCATTTAAAGCCTAGAACAAATAATCCACTGCAACCATCAATCAGCCGAAGCCAGGATACTAAGTGTGGTTAATGCAAAACACTAGCCTCAACTTCATGATGAAAAACTTGGAGCTCTTATATACAATTAGCTGGTAGAAAAAATTTGAACCGATGATACTAATGACATATTCTTTGGACAGTTCAATGTATTGGGAAAAAAAAAATATATATATATATATATATTTTTTTTTTTTGGGTGAATAATGTATTGTAAAAAATTACATAAATGGTTCTGATTTTTTTTATAAGCTGGTTTTAATTTTAGAAATCTAGGAACAATAAATGAATTTTTAAATTCAACCTCTAAAAGAGGTTTTCCTGGTTTTGTATGATGTTTATACTGATCTCCACTCAGACATTATGATATATATATCTTATTTTCTTTTCTCTTCTCTTCGGTTCTTCGTTTCAATGAGCTTATATTTGGGGGTGTTTGAATTGTATTTCAATTTCTAAATTCTTACTTTCCCTTCCTCTTAGTTCTTGATTTGGTTGTATTTGTTCCTTGTAAAGAGTGTTCACCATCGTAACAAATCAAAATTGAAAAAAAAATTCAGACCTAACAAGCTCCAAATTCAAGCAAAAAAAGCCAATTTCACGCTTTTATTTTCACAAAGAAAGAAATAGGGAGAGAGAGAAAAATCTCAAAGGTAGGATCACCTGGTTGCCAAGAAAATCGAGGATATGAACGGTGCCGCCGTGCGTCCCAAGGGCGATCATGCGCTCCGCGACGGCGATACACGACGCCGTATCGCTGGCGAGAAGCGTAGGTATACTCCCTCCCATTCTCTGGTACTTGAGCCTCGGCTCCTCTTCCTCCTCTTCCTCTTCTTCTTCTTCTCCAGCTGCTTCTTCCTCTTCTTCTTCTTCTTCTTCTTCGTCGTCGTCTTCTTCTTCTCTCTCATCGTCTCCTTCGACGCCGTTCTCTGAGGGAATCGGTGCCATTTGAATCGTTAGTCTTGATGTCTTCGTTTCGTTTCCGAGAAAAAAAGGAAGAAGAGAAAAATTTGATGAGAGCGCGTGAGATCTCTGTTTGGGTCTTTTCAGAGGGGGCTTTCCGGTTGAAGCTGAATTGTGCTGATATTTTGTTTCCTTTACCCCGTTCAAAACAGTTCCTTTTTTTCCTTACAGTTAAAGAGTTTTTTGGCTATCTATGTATTTATTTGCAAGAGAACAAGGGAGTAATGACGATGTAGGATGCCACCTGTACTGCTTTTTCACTGGCTTTTCTTCCTTTTTTATTTCTTTCTTTGTGGAAATTGTAATGCCACAGTTTTTGTTGCAGGTTGGTACTGAAAAATCACCATCATGGTATGTCAAAGTTTTATTTTAAATGGCTGGGATTGAAACATGTGATAAAGACGTAAATATGAAATTGGAATATATGTTTAAGACTTAAATCTTCTTGCTGAAAAAAAAAAAAAAATTAAGAAAAGAAAAGAATTATGTTGAAAAATGTTGTTATTGAGAGAGACTTTAATGGGTGTGAGTTGTGAATGTGAGTGTTATTTTATTTTATTTTTTTTTTTGGGGGGATAAAATGAAAATATTGTGACTTGTGAGTTTGTGATATTGTATGATTTGGATGGAATTTATTTTACTTTTGGAATGTGATAATTTGGAGTTAGGGACCATCTTGTTTCCTTAGACATTGCCTTCTTTTGTGGGGTTGAGCATTATTGGTACGATGATTATTCTATATCTAAAGAAGAGGACATGAATCAACTTGGCAATGAATCTTTGATGGAAATATTGAGATAGCTCAGAAAGGAGATAAAGTGAGAGATCGTTAATAAATTGACCCTCATAAATATATATAGTAATATTTAGAGTTTAAATCTTCATATATGGCAAACTGAACTAGGAATTTCAAATATATATATATATATATATCCAAAAAAAAAAAAAAAAAGAACCAGGCATTTCTTTACTCAAAAAAAAAAAAACTAGGCATTTCAAGACCCAAAATGAAAAATGAATTTTTTTTTTTTTTTTGGTTATTTCTAGATTATCAAGAATTTATTGAAATGAAGACTTTGGGTCTAGTCATCTTAGCCATCTCCATCTTGACAAGCAAAAACCCAGCTAAAGAGAAAAGATATGGGGATTGGTCTAGAGTAATTATTACACTCCAAGGAGCTAAATTGTGGATACAAAAATTTATAGATTTAGGCCACAATAATTCCCTTATATGTATCGGATTTGGCTTGGTTCAAGTGCTTTTATGCACTAAACTTATCAAAGTTATTACGTATCCACTTTTGACCACATTTCATGATTTTAACAGGTTCAATACACAAAACTCACATGTAATGCTATATATGTGTGTGTATGTCATGATCAAGTTACACTTAATATAACTCTAAGTAATATTAACATTACACTACCTTAGAACTTTTTATTTGATTAAAATTTTGAAAATCCTACTTCTTTTTTTTGAGGTATGAAAATCCTACTATTTGATTACATGTTCTCTATACTATTAACATGTATTAGGGGTGTTTGACCCAACCCGTGAACACGACACGAACCCGACACGGGTTTTTTCGGGTTAGGGTTGGGTTTTAATGGGTTTGAGTTATAAACGGGTTGACTCGAAAGCGACACGATAAGAAACGTGTTATAAGTAGGTCAACCCGCATAATCCGCAATAGACACGTTTGACACGTCAGTTTATTTGTGTCAACCCGAAATGATCCACTTAACAAAACCCGTTTAACTCGTATAATAAATAAATATTTATTTTATTTTAGATTTGTCAAATAACTTTTATATCCAACATATATTTTAAATTTAAAAAGAAAAATGAGTAATTACAAAAATTTACAAGGGATATAATTGAAAATTGAAACTTTACAGACCCTAGAACTACTAATACTTTTTTTTTTTTTTTTGGCATAGAACTTGTACAAATGAAATTGGATGAGCTTGTGGAAGATGTTATGAATTTGTACATCAAAAAAAAATCTATGGATGATAATTGTGGTCATAGTCAGGATTAGTCTACTGTTTGCTCAAATTATTTCAGTATTGATACTTAGCATTTGGCGAGTTCCAAGGATATTATATTTTTGTTGAACTATATTATTTTATTTTTGTTAAACTTTGTTATTTTGAATTTGAGTTGAAGTGTATGCACTTTTTTTGGAGTGTAAAAAACTTATTTCTAGATGAATGTTACATTTTTGTTGAACTATATTATTTTGAATGTGGATTAAAAACTTGAAATGTATGCATTGCTTTTTGGGATGTAAAAAAAATTATTTTTAGATGGATGTTATATTTAATATTATGCAAGTTGAAATGGGTTGTGTTACATTCGTGTCAACCCAACACGACTCGTTTATTAAGTGTGTCAAATGGATTGGGTCAGGTCAACCCGCCTTATTAATAGGTCGGGTTAGGATTGAAAGATCATGACACGATTATTAAATGAGTCAAGTTAGGGTTGAGCCATTTAGTCAAATGCTCCTACCTCGGCACGACATGAACCTAACACGCTAACCCGAATTGACACCCCTAACATGTATGCCAAATTTAATACAAATCAAATATTGTTTACTATTTGATCCAAAAACCAACTTTTATGCTCAATTATGGTAAAAAGAAATTAATTGCAAAAAGAAATTTCCTACTGGAAGAAAGTCAAGTAGAGAGGGAAAAAACCCCATATATTGAGTGAAGCATTCATTCATATGATCATTGATAAATGATACACATTACTTAACTTCTATGTAACCTGGTCTCAAAAAAAAAAAAAATCTTCTATGTAACCCGCCGGTGTACGAGGTTTGTTTTTCTTTTTCTAACAACTTTTTTTTGTTACTTATCAAAAAAAAAAAAAAACTAATAACATGACAACAAGATTTCAATTTCCCCTGACAGAAAGTCTGCCTGACAAATAATAATTATCTTAGTCCCCTTGTTGAATTACTAAACATTAATCACCATCAGAACTACTATCTTCTGAAATCCTTCCATATTCATCAGCTACAGTTGTTTCCTGCATGCAACCAAAAAATGAAGTTTCAAATGGATCTGGATGGGTGGGTGCTGATAGAGAGACAGAGAGACAGAGCTACTACCTTACTAAAGTAACATTCAACATGGTATAAATAAAAACAGTTCTTACCAGCATATTATCCCAATCCTTCAACTTAGAATTCGTTAACATGTAATTGTCAAGCAATGGAGCCTAGGCAGGCCCTTCTCTATTTTCCTCACCTTTAGATGTATGGCCCTGCATATCACAAAACTGTAGACATTTTAATTTGTTAAAGCCTCAAAATAACCTAAATGCATTGCTGTCGCTCCCAGCTCACCAAGCATCTAACTGCATAATTTTATGGAAAATGAAGTATAAAGTTGACTGCATTTGTAAATTTAATAAATAGATGATACAGGTGAGACATCTGATCAATGTTGTTTGCAAATGCATTTTATAGTTTCCCAAGACAAATTTTGGGAGTGAGAGTCTACATAATTCAAAGATTAAACAAAATTGTAGAAAATGATAAAAAGTATGCAAGAAGTTTTTTTTTAAAAAAACTAGACAACCTTTGCAGGAGTGTCAACGGGCTTTGATGGCTTGCCCAGTGCTGAGAAGAAGGTTTCTTTCCTCCACTTCCTTATTGCTGGCAATATTCAAACAATATTCGCTTAGAATCACTTAAAAGGAGACAGCACAAAGAAAAGAATGTGGAACAGATCAACGATAACATAATGAGGCAAACATTTCTTGGATTGGTAAGTTACACTAAGTGGGGCTTAAATAAAAATAGTACAGCTGTGGTATAAATGAGGCCATTTGACCACAGAACAAGATGGTATTTAATCATCTGAAGTAAAAAAAAGGGAAATCAACAACAGCAAAACATGGGTCTTTTGAGAAGTCTCAGACAATCTTCTTTTCCAAGTAATGATCAAATGGTAGTTTCAAAAGTGTGACCAGGATTCAAACATAGAAACAAGACAATCTGCTTTGAGAATTGAACCTCTAGGGCCAAGTCTTTTTCCCCTTCTATACCCAAAAATAGAAGAATTTTATTTAAGAGAAATTCGTTTTAATAAGCATTAAATAGCTGACTCAGCAAAATATATGACAACGATGCATTACATATAAACCACATGAAGTTGCAGCTCTTGGCAGAAGATGGATAGGAGGACTGCATGGCAACTTCCAACAGAAATCACAATACCATATATGCATCTTTCTCAAAAGTCCAGTCATGGAGAACACTTGGGCACAATGACAAAAAGAGTGAGTATTTGGACGTAAGATCAAATTTTGTAAATGGATAAGTGAAATTGGGAAACTGTGGAAATTTAGTTTCTTATTGGTAAGTTAAACATGCACCTGGAGGGTTTAGAACTCACGACCTCACCTTGACCTCCCTCCATGTTGCTCTTACAAGGGGAGAAGGCGCAATTAGAGGTATAGCTCGTTGGCAAAGTTGTGGAAATTTATTCAGATGAGAATTTTTTTTTTTAAAGAGCTATGAACAGGTAGAAAATCCTTCATTTGGAAGTTCAAAGAGATGCAATCTGGTATAGACAAAACAGTTAATAAATAAATTGAAAGTACGAATCACAATCCCAGAACACTAGTGTATATAACTTGGGATGAGATGCATTTGTAGATACATAGCTTGGTCATAATTGATAAATTGCTAATCTTCAAATTCTTCTTTGAAGATGCACAGCTTAGCTGTAACTAGAGAAAACATTCATATTGATGTGAAGACAAGACAGATAACTGAGAAAGACGGTAGGGAAAAGAAAAGGGGGATCTCAACATCTAACTGTGTCATCTATCAGGCTATCAGCATACCTTTTGCATCTTTATAACTCAAAGGATCCAAACCTTTCTGAGCATGTTGTGCCTTGTTGACCTGCACAAGATACGAGGACAAAAGTTCGGATCTAAATGTAACAGCCACAGAAACAATAAAATAAAACAGTGTTGAAAAAAAAAATCAATCTCAAGACAAAATGGAACATGGTTAAACATTCATAGAAAACTTAAAGCATTAAACAACTTGACCACTGAAACCCCAGCAACACACATGGTAAACACGAACAAAGTTAGTGTTATATAGCACGTAACCAATTAGATAAAACTAGTGCCCTTGTCACATAAAGCTTAATTAACATACATAAACACAGTACCCCCTTTGTAGCAACCCCTCTCAGAAACTTTTCATACGAATCCAAATAATTTGCAGGATGTGTCTCACATACCCTTTTTCTCCCACCTAAATTAACATTTAAAAACTCATAAGCAACCACTGACATCTGATAGATAACAATTAAAAAGACACACGTATGATTGTCATAACCAGTTGGTTTTTTGAGATTAACTTTCCAAGTGTTTTTCCTTCTTGGCCTCCCCCTTGAATTTCCACTTGGGGCAAAATTTGCTGAATAGTACCATTTTAGAAAAAAATTTGGTGAATAGCATGCGGTTGAAGTTAATTAGTTAAGTAAACTGTTTTTTGAAATCGATTTTGTCAAACTCGAGATCCAACCCAAACTCAAGTTCCAAGTAGTATGCACCAATACTGATTGGAACTCGAGTTTGTCAAACCCAAGTTATAGCCCAAACTCGAGTTCCAAAAACAGTCTACTTAACTAATTAACTTCATCCGTGCGCTACTTTCCTAAATTTTTTCTAAAAACATGCTATTAGGCAAATTTTGCCTTCCGCTCGGCCTCCTCTTCTGCAAGCTTCTCCGCAATGAGCTTCTTGTGTGCTAACAACACCGGACCCTGCAAAGCAAGCAAACCTTTTCATACAAATCCCATGTATTAGAACCTTAAAAAAATAAATAAATAACAAACCAATCAAACAGCAAGCCTAGCTTACAAGTGCATCCTCAGGCAGACACTTCTTGATAATACTCTTGAATGCCATCTTGAATGCTCTAGAACCCTCCAAAAACATAGTGATTCCGGGTTGAATTTCGCCATTTTCCTCATCATCAGAAACCCCATTATCCCCATTCACATCCATGTCCTCTGCTTCTTCCTCTTCTTTTTCAGATTCACCATCACTACCCACATCTCTCTCATCATCATTCTCATCATTATCTGAATTGTAATCTCTTGCCCTCTTTCGAACAAGTTTCTTCATTTTCCTATCAATATCTTCTTAGGCTTGTTTTGTGCAATGTAGTCTAACATCATGGTTTTTGGTTTTTTCTTACCCTTAAAGGCCTTATTCTTCCCTACCCTTCTCTTCTTCGGAACCATAGCTAGCTCTGACACTTGGGTTTCCACTGCCATGGCCTACCTCCTTATTTTTTAAAACAACCAGTTACAGTCAAGTTTCTCAGAGCTAAAGCCAGTTTCAAATAGCAAACAAAAAAAAGAGTGCCTTACTTTGATGAGAAAATTTAATTCTCAGTGCATCAAACAAGGTGAAAATGGTTAACTAACCATAATTTTCCAACTATATAGTTAGTAGTTCCGGTTCCCAAACTATATTATTTACTAGCATCTCGAGTCTAAAAGATTCAATTTTGGCCTATAAATTGAGTCTCAAAGACTGAATTTCCATAGTCTGATGTGGCATTTTTTCCCTACCTAAAAATCGAGTCTCTATGGCTTGATTTATAAACCAAAAAAAATTTAAAAAATTATAAGTCTCAAGTCTCTCGCACAAGCCGAAATACACAAAAAAAAAAAAAAAAAATCTAGAAACACAACAATCAAATCAAAGGGAGAAAGAATCTAGAGACTCAGATAGGAGAGGTGACTTACCCAGAACATATCAGAGAAGAACCTAGAGAGAAAAAAAAAATAAACAGAAACAGAAAGAGAGAAGAACCCAGAACATCAGAGAAGAGCCTAAGCCGCGCGCTGCCTGGCCTGGGTCGCCACGCTGCCTGGCCTAGGCCACGCACAGTGCGCGCCCAGAACATCAGAGAAGAACCTAAGCCGTGCGCTGCCTGGCCTGGGTCGCCACGCTGCCTGGCCTAGGCCACGCACAGTGCGCGCTGCCTAGCCTGGGTCGTGCACCGTGCGCGCTGCCTAGGTTCTTCTCTCTTTCTGTTTCTAGTTTTTTTTTTTTTTTTTCCTCTGGGTTCTTCTCTGACGTTTATAAGAGTTATAAATCGAGTCTTAGAGACTCGATTTTCATGCACGTACACATTAGACGTGATTAAACTATGAAAATCGAGTATTTGAAACTTGATTTATAAGACGAGATGTTAGTAAATAATATAATTTGGGAATCAAAACTACTATATATATAGTTGGAAAATTATGGTTAGTTACCCATTTTCGCCTAACCAAAGCTTATTAAAAATATCAGAGAGAGAGAACTTACTGGGTAGTGGAGTGGGCGACAGCGCAGTCGGGGTTGAGATAGAGCAGTTGGAGAGAGAGGCTGTGACGGTGGTTGGTGGGTGGCGCGATGGTAAGCAAGGGTGGTGGTGCCAGCTAGGTATAGCACGAGTGTCAAGAAAGAAAGGAAGAAGAGAAAAATTTGATGAGAACGCGTGAGATATCTGTTTGGGTCTTTTCAGAGGGGGCTTTCCGGCTGAAGCTGAATTGTGCTGATATTTTGTTTCCTTTACCCCGTTCAAAACAGTTCCTTTTTTTCCTTACAGTCAAGAGTTTTTTGGCTATCTATGTATTTATTTGCAAGAGAACAAGGGAGTAATGACGATGTAGGATGCCACCTGTACTGCTTTTTCACTGGCTTTTCTTCTTTTTTTATTTCTTTCTTTGTGGAAATTGTAATGCCACAGTTTTTGTTGCAGGTTGGTACTGAAAAATCACCATCATGGTATGTCAAAGTTTTATTTTAAATGGCTGGGATTGAAACATGTGATAAAGACGTAAATATGAGATTGGAGTATGTTTAAGGCTTAAATCTTCTTGCTGAAAAAAAAAAAAAAAATTAAGAAAAGAAAAGAATTATGTTGAAAAATGTTGTTATCGAGAGAGACTTTAATGGGTTTGAGTTGTGAATGTTATTTATTTTTGGATAAAATGAAAATATTGTGACTTGTGAGTGTGTGATATTGTATGATTTGGATGGAATTTATTTTACTTTTGGAATGTGATAATTTGGAGTTAGGGACCATCTTGTTTCCTTAGGCATTGCCTTCTTTTGTGGGGGTTGAGCATTATTGGTACGATGATTATTCTATATCTAAAGAAGAGAACATGAACCAACTTGGCAATGAATCTTTGATGGAAATATTGAGATCGCTCAGAAAGGGGATAAAGTGAGAGATCGTTAATAAATTGACCCTCATAAATATATATAGTAACATTTAGAGTTTAAATCTTCATATATGGCAAACTGAACTAGGAATCTCAAAAAATATATATATATATATCCAAAAAAAAAAAAAAAGAACCAGGCATTTCTTTACTCAAAAAAAACTAGGCATTTCAAGACCCAAAATGAAAAATGATTTTTTTTTTTTTTTTGTTATTTCTAGATTATCAAGAATTTATTGAAATGAAGACTTTGGGCCTAGTCATCATAGCCATCTCCATCTTGACAAGCAAAAACCCAGCTAAAGAGAAAAGATATGGGGATTGGTCCAAAGTAATTATTACACTCCAAGGAGCTAAATTGTGGATACAAAAATTTATAGATTTAGGCCACAATAATTCCCATATATGTATCGGATTTGGCTTGGTTCAAGTGCTTTTAAGCACTAAACTTATCAAAGTTATAACGTATCCACTTTTGACCACATGTCATGATTTTAATGGGTTTAATGCACAAGACTCACATGTAATGCTATATATGTGTGTGTATGTCATGATCAAGTTACACTTAATATAACTCTAAGTAATATTAGCATTACACTACCTTAGAACTTTTTATTTGATTAAAATTTTGAAAATCCTACTTCTTTTTTTTGAGGTATGAAAATCCCACTATTTGACTACATGTTCTCTATGCTATTAACATGTATGCCAAATTTAATACAAATCAAATATTGTTTACTATTTGATCCAAAAACCAACTTTTATGCTCAATTATAGTAAAAAGAAATCAATTGCAAAAAGAAATTTCCTACTGGAAGAAAGTCAAGTAGAGAGGGAAAAAACCCCATATATTGAGTGAAGAATTCATTCATATGATCATTGATAAATGATACACATTACTTAACTTCTATGTAACCCGCCGGTGTACTAGGTTTGTTTTTCTTTTTCTAACAACTCTTTTTTGTTACTTACCAAAAAAATAACTAATAACATGACAACAAGATTTCAATTTACCCCGACAGAAAGTCTGCCTGACAAATAATAATTATCTTAGTCCCCTTGTTGAATTACTAAACATTAATCACCATCAGAACTACTATCTTCTGAAATCCTTCCATATTCATCAGCTACAGTTGTTTCTTGCATGCAACCAAAAAATGAAGTTCCAAATGGATCTGGATGGGTGGGTGCTGATAGAGAGACAGAGCTACTACCCTACTAAAGTAACATTCAACATGGTATAAATAAAAACAGTTCTTACCAGCATATTATCCCAATCCTTCAACTTAGAATTCGTTAACATGTAATTGTCAAGCAATGGAGCCCAGGCAGGCCCTACTCTATTTTCCTCACCTTTAGATGTATGGCCCTGCATATCACAAAACTGTAGACATTTTAATTTGTTAAAGCCTCAAAATAACCTAAATGCAGTGCTGTCACTCCCAGCTCACCAAACATCTAACAGCATAATTTTATGGAAAATGAAGTATAAAGTTGAATGCATTTGTAAATATAATAAATAGATGATACAGGTGAGATATCTGATCAATGTTGTTTGCAAATGCATTTTATAGTTTCCCAAGACAAATTTTGGGAGTGAGAGTCTACATAATTCAAAGATCAAAGAAAATTGTAGAAAATGATAAAAAGTATGCAAGAAGTTAAAAAAAATAAAAAAAATAAAAAAATCCTAGACAACCTTAGCAGGAGTGTCAACGGGCTTTGATGGCTTGCCCAGTGCTGAGAAGAAGGCTTCTTTCCTCCACTTCTTTATTGCTGGCAATATTCAAACAATATTCGCTTAAAATCACTTAAAAGGAGACAGCACAAAGAAAAGAATGTGGAACAGATCAACGATAACATAATGAGGCAAACATTTCTTGGATTGGTAAGTTACACTAAGTGGGGCTTAAATAAAAATAGCACAGCTGTGGTATAAATGAGGCCATTTGACCACAGAACAAGATGGTATTTAATCATCTGAAGTAAAAAAAAGGGAAATCAACAACAGCAAAACATGGGTCTTCTGAGAAGTCTCAGACAATCTTCTTTTCCAAGTAATGATCAAATGGTAGTTTCAAAAGTGTGACCAGGATTCAAACATAGAAACAAGATAATCTGCTTTGAGAATTGAACCTCTAGAACCAAGTCTTTTTCCCCTTCTCTACCCAAAAATAGAAGAATTTTCGTTTTAATAAGCATTAAATAGCTGACTCAGCAAAATATTTGACAACGATGCATTACCTATAAACCACATGAAGTTGCAGCTCTTGGCAAAAGATGGATAGGAGGACTGCATGGCAACTTCCAACAGAAATCACAATACCATATATGCATCTTTCTCAAAAGTCCAGTAATGGAGAACACTTGGGCACAATGACAAAAAGAGTGAGTATTTGGATGTAAGATTAAATTTTGTAAATGGATAAGTGAAATTGGGAAACTGTGGAAATTTAATTTCTTATTGGTAAGTTAAACATGCACCTGGAGGGTTTAGAACTCACAACCTCACCTTGACCTCCCTCCATGTTGCTCTTACAAGGGGAGAAGGTGCAATTAGAGGTATAGCTCGTTGGCAAAGTTGTGAAAATTTATTCAGATGAGAATTTTTTTTTAAAGAGCTATGAACAGGTAGAAAATCCTTCATTTGGAAGTTCAAAGAGATGCAATCTGGTATAGACAAAACGGTTAATAAATAAATTGAAAGTACTAATCACAATCCCAGAACACTAGTGTATATAACTTGGGATGAGATGCATTTGCAGATACATGGCTTGGTCATAATTGATAAATTGCTAATCTTCAAATTCTTCTTTGAAGGTGCACAGCTTAGCTATAACTAGAGAAAACATTCATATTGATGTGAAGACAAGACAGATAACTGAGAAAGACGGTAGGGAAAAGAAAAAGGGGATCTCAACGTCTAGCTGTGTCATCTATCAGGCTATCAGCATACCTTTTGCATCTTTATAACTCAAAGGATCCAAACCTTTCTGAGCATGTTGTGCCTTGTTGACCTGCACAAGATACGAGGACAGAAGTTCGGATCTAAATGTAACAGCCACAGAAACAATAAAATAAAACAGTGTTGAAAAAAAAAAAATCAATCTCAAGACAAAATGGAACATGGTTAAACATTCATAGAAAACTTAAAGCATTAAACAACTTGACCACTGAAACCCCAGCAACACACATGGTAAATACGAACAAAGTTAGTGTTATATAGCACGTAACCAATTAGATAAAACTAGTGCCCTTGTCACATAAAGCTTAATTAACATACATAAACACAGTACCCCCTTTTGTAGCAACCCCTCTCAGAAACTTTTCATACGAATCCAAATAATTTGCAGGATGTGTCTCACATACCCTTTTTCTCCCACCTAAATTAACATTTAAAAACTCATAAGCAACCACTGACATCTGATAGATAACAATTAAAAAGACACACGTATGATTGTCATAACCAGTTGGTTTTTTGAGATTAACTTTCCAAGTGTTTTTCCTTCTTGGCCTCCCCCTTGAATTTCCGCTTGGGGCAAAATTTGCTGAATAGTACCATTTTAGAAAAAAATTTGGTGAATAGCATGCGGTTGAAGTTAATTAGTTAAGTAAACTGTTTTTTGAAATCGATTTTGTCAAACTCGAGATCCAACCCAAACTCGAGTTCCAAGTAGTATGCACTAATACTGATTGGAACTCGAGTTTGTCAAACTCAAGTTCCAGCCCAAACTCGAGTTCCAAAAACAGTCTACTTAACTAATTAACTTCATCCGTGCGCTACTTTCCTAAATTTTTTCTAAAAACATGTTATTTGGCAAATTTTGCCTTCCACTCGGCCTCCTCTTCTGCAAGCTTCTCCGCAATGAGCTTCTTGTGTGCTAACAACATCGGACCCTGCAAAGCAAGCAAACCTTTTCATACAAATCCCATGTATTAGAACCTTAAAAAAAAAAAAAACAAAACAAAACAAAACAAAACAAAAAACAAAAAACAAAAACAAAAAAAAACAATTTAACAAACCAATCAAACAACAAGCCTAGCTTACAAGTGCATCCTCAGGCAGACACTTCTTGATAATACTCTTGAATGCCATCTTGAATGCTCTAGAACCCTCCAAAAACATAGTGATTCCAGGTTGAATTTCGCCATTTTCCTCATCATCAGAAACCCCATTATCCCCATTCACATCCATGTCCTCTGCTTCTTCCTCTTCTTTTTCAAATTCACCATCACTACCCACATCTCTCTCATCATCATCCTCATCATTATCTGAATTGTAATCTCTTGGCCTCTTTCGAACAAGTTTCTTCATTTTCCTATCAATCTTCTTAGGCTTGTTTTGTGCAATGCAGTCTAACATCATGGTTTTTGGTTTTTTCTTACCCTTAAAGGCCTTATTCTTCCCTGCCCTTCTCTTCTTCGGAACCATAGCTAGCTCTGACACTTGGGTTTCCACTGCCATGGCCTACCTCCTTATTTTTTAAAACAACCAGTTACAGTCAAGTTTCTCAGAGCTAAAGCCAGTTTCAAATAGCAAACAAAAAAAGAGTGCCTTACTTTGATGAGAAAATTTAATTCTCAATGCATCAAACATGGCGAAAATGGGTAACTAACCATAATTTTCCAAGTTAGTAGTTTCGATTCCCAAACTATATTATTTACTAGCATTTCGAGTCTAAAAAACTCGATTTTGGCCTATGAATCGAGTCTCAAAAACTCAATTTCCATGGTCTGATGTGGCATTTTTTTCCTACCTGAAAATCAAGTCTCTAAGGCTCGATTTATAAACCAAAAAATTTTAAAAAAATTATAAGTCTCAAGTCTCTCGAACAAGCCGAAATACACAAAAAAAAAAAAAAAAAAATTAAGAAATCTAGAAACACAACAATCAGATCAAAGGGAGAAAGAATCTAGAGACTCAGATCAAATAGGAGAGGCGACCTACCCAGAACATATCAGAGAAGAACCCAGAGAGAAGAAGAAGAAGAAGAAGAAGAAAAAAAAAAAAAAAAAAAAAAAACCAGAAACAGAAAGAGAGAAGAACCCAGAACATCAGAGAAGAACCCAAGCCGCGCGCTGCCTGGGTCGCGCAGGGTGCGCGTTGCCTGGCCTAGGTTGCCACGCATTGCGCTGCCTGGCCTGGGTCACGCACGATGCGTGTTACCTAGCTTGGGTCGCGCATGGTGTGCGTGGCCTGGGTTCTCTTCTTTTTCTGTTTCTGGTTTTTTTTTTTTTTTTTTTTTTTTTTTTTTTTTTTTTTTTTTTTTTTCTCTAGGTTCTTCTCTGATGTTTATAAGGGTTATAAATTGAGTCTTAGAGACTCGATTTTCATGTGGTTGCCATGTGGAAAAATATGTCACATTAGACGTGGTTAGACCATGAAAATCGAGTATCTGAGACTCGATTTATAGGCCAAAATCGAGTCTCATAGACTCGAGATGCTAATAAATAATATAGTTTGGGAACCAGAACTACTAACTATATAGTTGGAAAATTATGATTAGTTACCCATTTTCACCCAACCAGAGCTTATTAAAAATATCAGAGAGAGAGAACTTACTGGGCAGTGGAGTGGGCGACAGTGCAATCGGGGTTGAGATAGAGCAGTTGGAGAGAGAGGCTGCGACGGTGGTTAGTGGGTGGCGCGATGGTAAGCAAGGGTAGTGGTGCCAGCTAGGTATAACACGGGTGTCAAGAAAGCAAGGGTCCACGTCTTTTTTTTTCTTTTTGGGGGAGTTTTTTCATTTTAGGGTCCACTATTCAATATTCAACCAGTGTATATTTTATAATCAACATATTAATTTAAGAATCTCCTTAAATATTCATAAAAATAAAATCTCCTTAAATAAATATAAAATAAACTTAGGATACGTTTGAGCTTTGGTTTCAATTTATACTAATCGCTAACCCATGCGATACACGGGATAGTTAAACAAAAATTACAAATATTTATTAAAAAAATAAATAATAATAACAGTGAAATCAATAAAATTGAGTATGACATTGCCTTAAATGTTTCTTCATAAACAGCAAATAGTGGAGCTCAATGGTCATCATCTCAGCGAGAACTCTCTCAATTGCTACCTCCAAGAAAACCTTCTCACAATCCTTAACACGTTTAAAGCAACATGAAAGCCAGAATTACCAATGAAATACATGGAAAAACTTTTTAAGGTTCTCACCTTGAGGAATCAGACAGTAAACAAAACATGTTGAAATGTAGCAAGCCTAAAATTTAAGTAATAATTTACACCAAAAAAAAAAAAAAAAACACCCTTAAAGATTAAAAACAATATGAAAATTAATGCCTCTTTCCTATAATTTAAAGCAACAATTTAAATGTTCTTTTGGTAATAACAAAAGCTTGTGTCAAACATCAAAATCTTGCGTCAATATAGATAATATCTTCTTCCAAGTAATAACAGTGAGCTCCATGTGAAGATTTTGCTTAAGATGTGAAAAGATGAAAATGTGGAAAGCAATAAATTTATGTATTGAGCACTATTATGCTGCTAAAATCTTATATTACACTCATTAAGATTTTCCCATTTTAGAGGCTCTCCAAGTGCCATCATAAATTGGAAATTTGGAGATTGAGCATATAATTAAGTATATTTTTCTCAACAAAGACAGATTTTGCAAAAAAAAAAAAAAAGGAAGTGGAACTCCTTGATTGATTATTAGATAAATATCTATCATAAGAAATCTCCACTTCCTTTCCAAGGATCCTTCTTTTTGGGGTGGGGGGGGGGGGGGGGGGAGAGAAGAACCTAAAATTTTTCAACAATAACCTCAAGCATCACCATTTCATTTTGGAAACATGGAAACATGGTCCTATAACTAAACGGCTTAAGCAAAGTGAAGCAAATAGCCACATCACATCCACAAGAAGCATAAGAAGAATAATCATTGCAGTTTTAAAACTAAAATTCACAAACAAATATCCTCAAAAAAATTAGCTCTAATAATTGATTAATTGTTGCATGAATCTCCTCAAAAGCAAGCACGAACTCTGGGTCATCCAACCTCTGGTTCCTATATTGATTCGTCTAAAAAACCTGGAACAGAAATGCAGCCTGGTGATGTTGTTGCTAATGGTAACAAATGAGAAAAAGAAGAACTTCACCCATTCAATCCTTAATATAGTTTAATTAGCATCTTGAGAGAAATCAGATACAATATTGAAGGCATTGTTAAAATGACCGTATTATCCTATCATGCCATGCTATCAAATAGACATCCTGATATTTATTGGGCAGCTAAAGGGCCAGGCCATACTGATATTTTCAATGATCTCTAAGTATTTGAACTTTGGGATTTATCAAACATATTGCATGTCTGTCCAAAAAAGACAGTGATTTCAGCAACTAGTGGAATTGCCAAAAATTTTCCCATGCATATAGGAACTTCAGTATTTAAATGTTCAACCTAAAAGAAAACCCAAAAAAAAGAAAGAAAAGATATGTGCCTAATGTTTCTTCACCAATTTGAAAGGTACGTTGGCCCATGCTATGACAGAGCACTTCATTGTTCTTATTTATTTTGGCGTGTTAAAGTTGTTTAATTTGGTTTAGTATGCAATATTATGTATTAATCTAGCTCAAGTGAAAAAAAGTAAATACGATATATTCTTGATGATATGATGTAGAGCATTGAATCAATTATATTTTGGTAATGATCAATTTTAAACTCATCCACATATTTATATCTTAATTAAAAATAGATGTATACTAATTTAAAATTTAAGTACTACTGAAAATTCACCATAGTTCTGCTTGACATGGGACATGAACTCATGCAGAAGTTCATAATATTCCTGAAAAGAATTGTCAAAATCACCTTAGGGAATGTATATTATACTATCACTTGCAAAAATTTATGAACCAAAACTGGAGCAAGGTGCAAATGTAAACCATGAAACCTTCCTGTGGGGCCAGAGAATTCGCGGCCCAGGCCCATTCTACATTGGGGCCCAGGGCCCAAGCCGAGGAGAACCATTGCCGAGGACGACCTCATGCTCGGCACTTCACTAAATGCCTGAAGAAAGGAGCAAACTGAGTGTAAGGGAAGGGCAAGGGAAAAAGCTGCCAACATCATAATACAAAACCCTGTATCTGACAAGCCCATGCTCTAAACCATGCCCTTTAACTTTCCCAACGACCTCAAACCACTCTAGGTATGGGTTGACAGGACAGATCTGCACCCCAAAAAGTAAAACTTACATGTGGACTCTAAAAGGGAAAACGAACACTAGTATAAAAGGAAAAGCCCCCCAGAAGAAATGGGGGGTCTCTCCCCCCCCCCCCCCCCCCCCCCGGCGAAAGGGAGAAAAGGAAGGATACAAGGCTCCTCAGACGCCGTCCGAGGACTTAAATCCTATAACCCTTGCTAATGGAGGGCTTAGCCAGTCAAGCCAAGCCCGCCCATATAAGAGCTTCCATAGAAGCCACGATTAAACGGCCCACCTATGCCCAAGGTCATGCCTTTCAAGCCCACTCTCTACAAATCATATTGTTGGGGCCCTTTGTGTACAAGCCCAACGTCATTCATGGGTCGTTACAAATCGCGCCCCTACAATTGGCGCCGTCTGTGGGAAAGGTTTACGCGTTGGCTCAGGTGGCGGTGGAGTTGAGCCTTTGTCAAGTAAAGGACTGCGAGAGTGCCTCCATTTCCAGCGACATGCTGTTGATTGTTCCAACATAAGTTTCCACTAGGAGCTATGCCTGACAGTGCCAAGGAAACAAGCAATTCTAGGGGCTTCCAACATCAAGCTAACCCCCCCATCCCACCTTGATCAAGGGGCTAACCTTTGGAAAATAAATCAATAAATAAACAACTACAAGTTTTGGACAGAACCAAGGCCTTATACGGTCCTCGGACTCAAGCCTCTGGGGAAACCAACTACTTAGAAAAAAAACTACAAGTTTTGGACAGAACCAAGGCCTTGTACGGTCCTCGGACTCAAGCCTCTGAGGAAACCAACTACTTAGAAGAAAAACTACAAGTTTTGGACAGAACCAAGGCCTTGTACGGTCCTCGGACTCAAGCCTCTAGGGAAACCAACTACTTAGAAGAAAAACTACAAGTTTTGGACAGAACCAAGGCCTTGTACGGTCCTCGGACTTAAGCCTCTGGGGAAACCAACTACTTAGAAGAACAACTACAAGTTTTGGACAGAACCAAGGCGACTCAAGCCTCTGGGGAAACCGACTACTTAGAAGAAAAACTACAAGTTTTGGACAGAATCAAGGCCTTGTATGGTCCTCAGACTTAAACCTCTGGGGAAATCAACTACCTAAAAGAGACAATACGGGGTTTGGACACAGCCTGGACGTTATATGGCCCTCAGAATCTACCCCGGGGAAGAGTTCCCCATTGATAGTTGGGCCAATCCCAAACTGCATGGATGCCCCAGTCTATCCTCGGATCCTCAATACCAAGGGGATTGATGCAATATAGGACCACATGTTGTCAAAGACACAGTCAAAGTCCCTCACTGCTCGGCTACCCTCTCAGATGAATTATTTAGAGTTTATCGTTGTCGGACGGTCACCTTGCATGCATTACGAAGCGCTCAGCCGTTATCTTGGTTAGTTTCAGGAGTTTAGTCTACTGGAAATTATCGTTATTATACTTGATAATGTTTATAAGTTCAAACTAGTAGGAATTTGTTTCAAGGTTTTTCCTACACTAAGCATCATTAAAGGATAGTACACATTTAATATTCATGCACAAAGTAGTTGTTGCAGAAAAGAAAAGTATTTGAGAGAAAGCGAATCCACTTCTTATTAAGATAAAGGAACAGTACAGCGTACAATGAAAGAGCTTAAATAAGCTCATACTGAAATCAATTACACAAACGAAAAGAAAAGATACAAGGGAATGAAGAAAAAGCCGAAGAAGAGACGCAGAGAAGAGACGTGCTGCCGCTCCAAAATTTTGTCTAAGGAAGCCATTCCTCAACACTTTTACATGCCTATAACTCAGACAGCAAAAGAACCGAACTTAGGGCTTGCACCGTTGAAGAAAAGGTGCAGAGAGCCCAACTTCGGGCTAGCACTGCTGAAGAAAAGGTGCAGGGAACCCAACTTGAGGCCAGCACCATTGAAGGAAAGGTGCAGGGAGCCGGAAGTTGATGAGCCTCCACGTAACCACGCCTGCAATAAAGCAGACGGCACTGATGGCGGAAAACCTTACTTCTGACGCACCAAGAATCTGGTGCGACCAGTACCTGCTTCGGATTTTGACTGAAAGAGGGAGAAATACCATTTCCCCCTTGTCAAGACAGAAGATTGTCTTGAATCTGTGTCTCCCCTGTCCAGACCAAGCCACCTTGAGTTTCGGAAGGACCCGGCGCCTTTGTGGCGGATGTAGTTCCATTACCCCTGTCCGTGTCTCAAACATATTGCACAAGGGATGGATAACACTGAGTATGAAAACTGCGATTATGGCTAAAGGATTATGATTTTGAAGAAAACCGAAGGGTTTGTATGTAAGGAGAACAACCTCCTATCCTACTCATATAAAGGGTAAGGTGGTGGCATTCAATTCATGCAACTTTCCAAGGAATGCCATGGACAAGGAAGAGTTGGCTCAATTTCCAACGCCATTCGTAACCGTAGGATCTGAAGATCCTCGTGAAGGCGCGCCTCGAGTATAGAAGTGTCAAAGGACTCCACGTGAGTGGGTAAAAGAATGCCTCTTAATTTGGCACGTCTCCCATGTAAATGGAAAAACACAAATATTAGTAGAGTACGGAATTTGAACAAGCTATGATGTAAGCCCAACATTACCAAAACCCTCCTCCCCGACTAAAAGTCGGGCAGCAGGATTTTGAGGGGCTATTGTGGGGCTAGAGAATTCGCGGCCCAGGCCCACTCTACATTGGGGCCCAGGGCCCAAGTCGAGGAGAACCATTGCCGAGGACGACCTCATGCTCGGTACTTCACTAAATGCCTAAAGAAAGGAGCAAACTGAGTGTAGGGGCAGGGCAAGGGAAAAAGCTGCCAACATCATAATACAAAACCCTGTATCTGACAAGCCCATGCTCTAAACCATGCCCTTTAACTTTCCCAATGACCCCAAACCACTCTAGGTATGGGTTGACAGGATAGGTCTGCACCCCAAAAAGTAAAACTTACATGTGGACTCTAAAAGGGAAAACGAACACTAGTATAAAAGGAAAAGCCCCCCAGAAGAAAGGGGGGGTCTCTCCCTCCCCCCCCCCCTCCCCGCGAAAGGGAGAAAAGGAAGGATACAAGGCTCCTCGGACGCCGTCCGAGGACTTAAATCCTATAACCCGTGCTAATGGAGGGCTTAGCCAGTCAAGCCAAGCCCGCCCATATAAGAGCTTCCATAGAAGCCACAATTGAACGGCCCACCTGTGCCCAAGGTCATGCCTTTCAAGCCCACTCTCTACAAATCATATTGTTGGGGCCCTTTGTGTACGAGCCCAACATCATTCATGGGTCGTTACAAATCGCGTCCCTACACTTCCCATTTGCCCTGCTTTGTCTAAGCCCAATGTAGAACTCGTCTTTCAACAACTGTTAATTGTTTGTCCCCACATCAATTGTTATAGGCAAACACTACAAGAAGACAATCCATACAATTCTTGATCAGAATAAGGGATATTATGTGATTACAACCAAGGCTTTTATTTTGAACTTGGTTTTGCTTGGCATTTAGAAATGTTCCCTAAGGTTTAAAACAAAGTACATCATGTGACCAACAATTTACAATGTAGTAAAACGAAGCAAGAACCACAAGTTTTATTTGAATAAACTTACTACAGAAGGACAAAGACCTCCGTGTGCTGTATACAAAGACAATTTCCCCACAGGAATCCCCATCCCCTAAAACATATCCAACACCATCATGTGAAGGCTAGTTCACTTTTACAGCCCAATAATTTACATAGAACCTTGTTTAATAAATATAGAATTTAAAAAGGTTGATTGACAACATAACTACCTGACAGCCAAGATCCCCAAGTCCCGAAATTTGCTCACCATCCGTCACAACAATTGCTTGAATAGTCCTCTCAGGCCAGTTCTTCAACACCTCAAGAATATTGCCCCTGCCAAATCCGAGCACTCCTTCATATTATGACTAAAGTAGCTCTAAGTTGCACATAGTTACAGCAGAAACAGAAATTCATACTTTTCTTTCGAACTTATGTAAAGACCCTGAGGGCGCTTGAAAATGCTCCCATACTTCTGGCAAGCCTCACCCACAGTTGGAGTATAGACAACTGGGAGCAATTCCTCAACATTATCAATGAGAAATTTGTAGAATAGCCTTTCATTCCTCTCCTATAAAAAAATAAAACAAAAGAAATTAAAAAAAATTAAAAAATTTGTATTACCCCTCTTTCAAAATTTCAATAGGACTTCATTCATCACATAAGGATAAATCCATTTGTCTTTCCACAGAATTCTAAGCACACAAACATGCATCCCAACAAAGCCTTATTAAAGAAAGGGGTTTAATTATACCAACAATAGAAAGATGAAGGAAATAAAGAAACAATAAAAATGTTAAGGTATCATAATTAAACAAACTATAGTCCTACAATGTCTCAACATCTCAAGATGATCCCAAACTTGAAAATACACAATCAGTCCAAATGTCATTATGCACAAGTCAATCATTTTCAATACTATTCAAAATATTATCAGACAATTTGTCTGCACGTGGTGACCATATGCAAACAATGTACAACAATCATCATCAAAACTAAATTCAATGACGGTGAAACTCCTAAGTCCTACCTGAAGCTCCATTAAGGCAATGTATTTTTGCAGCGGGACTTGATATTGTTGGATGTTCTACATCAATTTCTTCTCTTGGGATTAGTAAAATACTAAAAAGGGTCAGCGAAAATTCAAACTATGAGAACAATGAATCAGATAAAACGATGCTATAAGCCAATATCACTAATACAACTTGAAGTTATTGAGACAAAATTATTGGAGGCAGAAGACTGCGCAAAAAATATCCAGTGATTCAATGTGTATTAATAATTGATGAAATTTTAAATAATAATAACTTATATAAATCAAAAGTCCTAAATTACACAAAATTTAAATGATAATATAGTTCCCGTAATCTAGATTCAGTGTGTACTAAATAACTCTCTTTATTTTATCTACAAAGCAACCATAATATACATAACCATAGAAAACAATACTCAATTCTCACACAACACATAAATTTAAAAAAAAAAAAATTTACCACAAAATTTGCCTACACTGATTTGGGTGGAGGGGCGGTGACAATCTTCTTAGAAAATTGCAAATGGGTGTGTTCAAAGTTAAGGCTTTGGTTGATTTTGGAACTTGATAAACGGAGAGGCTAAGAAAAGTGGGGCATGGGATCTGAGAGAGTTTTTGCGTTTGAAAGATAAAGAGTTTGAATGAAATGGTCTTGCATCTAAGAGATTTGAGAAGACAAAGTTTTTTTTTTCTTTTTTTCACTTTCAATACTGTATCATTTGAAGATTTAATTCAAATAAACATAAAATCAAAGCAAAGCAAGGTTAATAACAAAATCAAAAACCAAACCCAACATACCATATCGTCTCCCCAACGACTAGAAGATTCTGGCGAAAACCGGCCAAAATGAGAAATTAACCCTATTTGCCAAACAATATTATTAGTAGGCACTGTTTTCAAACTATATTTTTTACTAGCATCTCGAGTCTAAGAGACTCAATTTAGGGCTTATAAATTGAGTCTTAAAAACTCGATTTTTATGGGTTGATTACGTTTGATATGGCATTTTTTCCACGTGACGACCACCTGGAAATCGAGTCTCTAAGACTCGATTTATACGCACCCTTTAAAAAACAAGTATAATGTTTTATAAGCACACCCACCTTCACTTCCTCTCTCTTTCTCTATTTTCCAATTCCCAAATTCTCAGGTCCAACAAACAAACACAAAGGCAACAACCATGTCCTCCACCACATCTCCCCCAATTCTCCCAATCTCAAACGCCACCGCCACCACCACCACCACCAATCGCCACCCCAGCTTTGGGTCACACTAGCCAAGTCACGTTGGCCTGGGTCGTGCTAGTGCGGCCAGGTCGCATGACCAAGTCGCGCTGGCCTGGGTCGCGCAACCCAGGCGGTGGTCAGAGTTTATTTTTTGATTTTTGGGTTTGGGTTTCCGATTCGAACAGTTTTTTTTTTTTTTTTTTGGATTTTGTTCTTGGGTTTTTTGGGACTTTGGAAGTTTGAGAAAGGAGAGTGGGAGAAGAACTGTGTCTGGGTCTCCAGACACTTAAAAATATTTGTTCAGACCCGATTAGAACATGAAAACCAACCCTTAAAGACTCGATTTATAATCCAAAATTGAGCCTCTTAGACTCGAAACGTTATTAAAAAATATAGTTTGAAAACAGTGCCTACTAATTATATTGTTTGGCAAACAAGGTTAATTTCCCATTTTGGCCGACGAAAACCCATTAAGAGAAATAACTGTAGCCTTTCTTCAACGGAATCGTCTTAGGCCTCGTTTGGTAGAATCGTTAAACAAATCATTTTCAGTTTTTAAACAACATTACACACTTTTTCACCCACATGTATCTCAAAAAACTACAAACAAAATTACTCAAACTCTTCTACCAAATAGGCCCTTAGTCTCTGAAACTTGATTTGTCTCAATATCCCATGAGAGGCGGTCTCTTAGATCGGCATCTAGCTTTTCCCTTTTTAGGTTCTTGCATATGGGTCTTGCGGTGTTTGTTGGGTTGAGTTTGCATTTGAAGGAGAGACTGAGACTGTGAAATAGGTTTTTGTATCGGGTTTTGTTTAGGAGTGGAAAAGAGTAAATTTTATCGGGTTTGTTTTGGGGAGAAATAGGGGTTGTTTGGTTTTTTTTCTTTTTTCTTTTTATCACTCATCACTCCTCACTTAATTTTCGTCATTCATCACTTAAAATACCCCAATTCCCTAAACATCACCCATTTGGCATCCATCACTCAGTTATGTTTTCAACCAAAAAAATTGGGACCCACACACTGACCCAATGTCATAAAACTTTTCTTTCTCCTTTTTTTTTTTTTTTCTTTTTCCGCTGATTCTCGTCTTTCTCTACCTCTCCCCTTGATTTTTCTTGGCTTTTCTCTTTATTTTTCCCCTGTTTTTCTTTGCTTTTCTCTTCATATATATTAAACTTTTCTCTGCTTTTCTTTTAGACTGTTTTTGGCAAAACAGTCCAAAAATCTCCACACCAGTCTCACCAGAATAGTATCAAAATCTAGCGTTTGAAGGTATGTCACCTCAATTGATGGGGATTGTTCATTGCCAAACCAAATAGGATTTATTTTTTATTTTTTTTATTTGTTCTCTCTTATGCATAGATCGGTGGATTGGGTTCAAGACAACTTGTTCATTGATGGTGGTGGATGGCTTTCCATGGTGGCCGCTAATTGGTGGGTTTGGTGGTGCGATGGGTTTGTGGTGTTGCTGCTGAAGTGTGGCTATAACAGACAAAGCCTTAGATGGGCAACCTGCAATTTTCAATGGGGTGCATGGTGGCTATTAGCTGCACTTGGGGCACCAATGGCCTGGGCAAATTTGAGTTTGCTTTATTTTTTTTATGATTGAGAAATCTGGGTTTGTGGGTATTGTTTGTGGTTATTGTTTGAATTAAAAAGGAAAGAAAAGAAGAAGAAAAAAAAATGAAGAAGACCAGACCAAACCCAGCGTGAAAGGGAAAAGAAAAAGAAGAAGAAGACCAGTGTGAAAGGAAAAAGAAAAAAAGAAGACGAAGAAGACCACCCAAACTCACCAAACCCAGTGAAAAGAAAAGAAAAAAATTCAAAAGTTGTGGCTGTTGCTCTAACCGTGGGTCCCTCAGTGTGTGTTTAATTACGAAAATGCCATTGGAAACTAAGGTTATATTTGGTAACAGTTTTTATTTTCTAATTTCAAAAACTTGTTTTTGAGAATATAAAGAGAAAACAATTTTCTTATATTTTTGAAATCAAAAACATGTTTGGTTAGTTGAAATTAAAAAGATAGTTTTTTGATGAAAAAAATAAAAAATATTAAAATATGTTATTACTAAGATTTGAATTTTAATGTTAACTCATTAAATGAGACATATTCATTAAATTAAATACGTGTTTTCATTGACTTTTGAAAATTAGAAACTGAAAATAGCAATTTACATGTTTTCAGTTTCTTTCACGAATTGAGTTTTGAAAATAGTTTTTGTTTTTTGCCTATTTTGGGTTGCCAAACAAGTTTTTTTAGTATCAAAAATAGAAAATTGTTTTTGAAAACAAAAAATAAGGGAAAAAAACAGTTACCAAACATACCCTGAGTTTTGGAAATTGAAAACACCTAAAATATATTTTCAATTTCCATAACTCATCACTCAAAAATCAGAAAATTGAGTGATGGAAACAAAAACCAAACAGACTTCTCAGCCGTGGGACCCACAAATTTTGAGTTATGGGTGATGGAAATAGAGTTATGAGCGATAGAAACACAAAAACCAAACAACCGTTATTGGGTTAGAAATAGTTACGGTGTTTAGGGTTTTATTTTTTTAATAATACTGATGTGAAAAAATGTGAGAATTTCAAAAGTTTCGGTTATATATATAGATTCGATAATTTATTTACATAATGTTAATATATTTTCTCCTAAAAAAAATCATATTTATTAAAATATATAATTCTTTATAACTTTTATGTTAAATGTATAATAAAAAAAATTACAAATATATTTCCAAAAATAATAAAAGTAGTAATTTGTTAAAAAAAAAAAAAAAGTTAAACAATAAATGTAGAATCTTCAAACAAACTTGTTACAATAGATTTTCTTTCTTAATTTGTAATCTATATATATATATATAGAGAGAGAGAGAGAGAGAGAGAGAGAGATTAAATTCTATAAGGACGTGATGTAAAACTCATGTTTTTCTCATTCAATCCCAACATACCACATCATCTTATCACATATTTAAGAATAAACACAATCGCACTCAATCAATTCTAACACTCATATATAAATTCAACCAAATTGGGAATTTATTGAGATGTTATTAGGTGTGGTAGGATGTATTAAAATTTAATTAAAATGCTGATGTGACAATCACTTATTAGATGGTGTAAAACATGGGTTTTACACCCCATCCTTATAGAATTTAATCTCATATATATATATATATATATATATTTTATATAAATAGGTAAAGTTCATAAAAAGTTCAATTAGAATTTGAAATTAGAATCCAATTTTACGCTATGTGTCTAAATTTATGTGAGGATCACACCATAATTATCCACTTAAGTTTGTGCTATGTGTCCACTTAAGTTTTTAAATCTGTGTTCCAAGTAAATTAATAAGTGCAAAATACTAAAAATCTAATATTAATGAACTATAAAATAAATAAAAAATAAATAAACAATCACATATACTCAAAAAAAAAATCACCACACAACAAATATCACCAAAAATTTTATCTTATTAAAAATTAGAAAAAAAAAATGATCATAAGTATTATTAAATTTAGGTAAGAATTTTAATATGTGACTAATTATGTTTACATTTAAAAAAATAATAATTTAACTAATTATTTTATATTTTTATGATAAAAAATGTGTTTAATTTTAAATTTATCTATACATATGCATGCATTACATGCTATTCTTTATTGTAACCCCGTACATATGCATGGATATACTTAAAAGATATATAATAAGATGCACAATATAATTCTTACATATAATTTAAATATTATTGATAGTCATTCTTATATATATATTTTTAAATATTATTAATAGTCATTCTTATATATATATTTTTTTAACTCTTTAAAAAGTCTTGTAAGAATATCATTAAGTAGAAAATGTAAATTGTCCATTTTTTAAAATTTTGTTATGTTCATTAATTCTAGACTTTTCGGTTTTTATATGCAATAACTCACTTGAATTAATATTTATGATGTGGTCCTACATTTGACTTCAAAATAAATAAATAAAACTCTCCCTAAAAATAAATAATTTAGGACATATGGCGCAAAATTGGACTTCAATTGTAGAATCTAAATAGATTTTCTCTAAATTTTACCTATCAATACACACTCACACACACATATAGATTTCACTAATTATTTATATTTTTATAATAAAAATTATGTTCAATTTTAAATGAATCCATGCATTCGCATGAATTACATGCTAGTAAAAAATATAATAAAATAAAAAGTTATGTTGCATCCTTGTTGCATGCATTTGGTAAAAAAATTAGATACTTATTGCAATATAGGTAGAATCTTCAAACAACTTTGTTAAAATAGGTATTCTTTCTTAATTTGTAATGAAAATTAAAAAAAAAAAAAAAAAAGAGTTACATTGCATACTTGTTGACAGATGACAACATGGAGAGAGAGAGAGAGAGAGAGAGAGAGATTAATTTAAAATGAGTTTGGTGATGAACAATATCAAATTAATTGTGTGTTTGGCAAAAATTATTTTTACCAACTTATTTTACTATTCAACTTATTTTTGCTACTATTCATGAGTCTCATTACACTTTTTGATACTATTCATGAGTCTTATTGTACTATTTCAGCTAACTTTTACTTTTATCTACAGTACTTTCAGCAAAAAGTTTTTAATTTTAGCCAAATAAGCGGATCTCAAACGGACCCTAAGTGTGGCGAGGTGCTATTCATTGCTAACTTCTTTTTTTGGCTAGTTTATTGGGCCTAATGTGGGGTGTTTTTTACTTGCTTATGTAAAATTTTGGCTAAACATAGCCTTTATTCAGGTTGGTGCGAGTGTTTTTAGTCTTGGAAAATTATAATATTTGTCTTTCTTTTAGTGACCATGTGATTGCCTCTTCCCATTCTACATATTTTAGAAACATGCTATTAGGCCAAAACCCTAAAGATAAGATGCCCACATCATGAATGAAACGGATTATACTTGATTATTTTGTTGTAAATATAATTTTGTTGTCATTTAACATTTTGACACTTTTCACTGTTTCAAACTTGATAATATTGTTATAAACTTAAAATTTAAATAACTAGAAGAATATATAGGCATACAAATCTATAGGAATTTTATTATACTTTTAACAATAAATTAACAGAGGTTTTTAAATAAATTACAATTTACAAGGTGTTGAAGTTCAAAAATTCACAATGTTGTGCCAAAGCCCAAAAAACAACACAAATGATTGAAATCATAAAGCGTTTGGGCTTCCTATAAAGGAGAAAGGGAGAGGCCTAAACCTGTTAAGGGTCCATAAGTAGAAACCCAGGTCTATGGATGGGCAAGTTT
Source organism: Quercus lobata (assembly GCF_001633185.2). Classification (NCBI taxonomy): domain Eukaryota; kingdom Viridiplantae; phylum Streptophyta; class Magnoliopsida; order Fagales; family Fagaceae; genus Quercus; species Quercus lobata. The sequence goes on along the minus strand of NC_044906.1, from coordinate 64,611,404 downwards.
CAGGCCCCATTAAATAAAGGAGAGAAAAAGCCCAACCTAGCACTCAAAGGTCTAGAAAATCATTGGGGAGCCCAGGAAAATAACTAGGCCAGAATACTTGGGAATTCCCAAGGAGCCTCGGATTCTCCGGACGTGTAGCAAGGCTAGGTTTGGATTAAGACATTTCAGGATTAGGATCCCAACTTGCCCACCAGTTAGTATTTGCAGTATAACTTTTGACTCAGATGTCCAATCGAGATAATTCAAGTTGAGTTGGAAAGCTAACTTAAAGGGATACAACTTTGTAGTTTACCAAAGTCTGAATTCTAAAGCTAAATTGGCCAAAAACGTCAGTTAAGTGAAGCATAAAAACTTGAGATTTTCTTCAAATGGGAATTCAACTTGTAATAGGATTCCTTAACCCATTTAAAGGCTCTTTAGGAAAAAATTTAGAGGAGATCTGCTGTAGAACATAATTTAGGTTTTCTTAAAGTTTTTTTTACATTTTTTAGAGTTTTATTTGTGTTATGGCTTGCTAGGCATGGGGTGAAACCCAACCGTTTATTGGTATATTCTTAACAATTATTTATTAGTTTTAGTACTTATATTTTTATGTTTTTGATTGTTTTACTCATCTAGAAAAGTACTTAGTTCTGTATAAGTGGTGGGAGATGATAGGGTAGGTGGGAACACATGGGGCACTAAAAAAATCTAACTTTGTATTTATTTATTTTTACTGGGGCGTTACACACAAGGTTTAGGGGAACTTTTCCTTAAAAAAATAAAATTTAGGGGAACTCTTAAATGACAAAGTAATTTGTCCAAAATTTAAGAGCTGACAATTAAGCCCCTTGTGTGTGTTTGTTTCTCAAAGAAAAATAAGAATATATATACATACACACTAGCCTTACACCCACGCTATGTGTGGAAAAATGTAATATAAATATTTAATAAGAATATAATGTAAAATTTGTAGGTTAAATAATGCCCATGTTATTTAAAAATATTTTATATTTTTATAATATTTATGTGATGGAATGGAACACATGCAACCTTTACATTGAGTTCAAATTATTATATAAGTTTAGAATTGTAGCTTTTTTTAAAAAAAAAAAAAATTCTAATTATAAGTATAATTGGTGGATAGAAATTTAGGGGTTTAAGAATGTATTATTGAAATTTTAATTTTAAGGTAATCTGTCTAAAAAAAAAAAACTAATATTTTAAATATCTATCATTTATATTTGTGCGCACCCAAAATATGGCCAATGGGCTTGACTTATACTTGGGCTTACAACTTATTTGTATTGTGGGTTTTGGGTTTCCTACTATGGGTAGTCCTTTGCCCGGAGACCCAGTTGCACTCACTCTTGTCTTTACAAATTCCTCTCTTCCTCTCACAACGTTGCTCCCTCCTTTTCTCTCTTTTTCTCTCCAGCCTCCCCCCCTATTTCTCACTCTATTTCCCTATTTATAGCTCGAGATGAATGGCAGTGTTATGATTATTCCTTGTTACTAGTGGGAATGGGGGTCCAATTCTATCGTTTCTAAGTGGATGTTCCATTGGGAGTGGTGATAATGGCAGCGATATTCCCCAAGGCAATACCGGGCAGCCGAGACATGGTCATTCCAAGCAATCACATTCCCGTCCAAGTTGCAGTTGATCGAGAGAGGCCGGATTGGGCCTCAAAGTGTGTCTGGGTCAAGATTACAAGTCCAATTGGCATTGGGTCTGGCATTGTGGCACGAGGCTAGGGCCTATGGCCTAGCGAGCCTAGGGCCCTGCCTCATACAAGGAGTTGGGGTTATGGACCGTACCACAGGGCCGGGGCCCAACGCCCAAAGGGTTCGGGGACCCTGTATCGTACAATATTGCTTTTTTAAGGCCAATATTTTTAATTTTTAATGCTTATTTAGGTTTTTTTTTTTTTTTTGGTCCAAAATTAAATAATTTGGCCTAAATAAAGTTTCATATTTTTCAACCCAAAAATTAAGGAAAAAAAAAGAGGAACATGATTTTTTGAGCTAAAAATTGAAAAGGTTACAAAAAGAATTAATTTAAGGCTCAATTAGTCCAAAATGGACCGAGTAAACTGAATTGGACTGAATGGACCAAAGTAGAACTAAATGGGACTGAATTGAACCGAATAGGACTGAAGTGGAACTAAATGGACCGAATGTGATTGAAGTGGACTAAAATAGACCAAGTTGAATCGAAGTGGACCAAAATTCAACGCTGATATGTCTCAAAAGGTACGTACGCTTTGTTTATTTAGGCAAAAACATTTTCTAGAAATGAGTCATTTTCTAAAAAATATTTTCTGTAAAATTATTTCATTTTTCTTTGTTTGGTAATTACCTTAAATAAGTTGAAAAATAATCTTCTAACTTTTCTTATTTAACTTGTTGTGAGATAGAGTTGTTTTCCAAAAAAAATTAATGGAAAACAATCTCTAAAAATAAGTTATACTTTTTCTGTTAACCAAAGATAGTTTTCCTTTGACTTATTTTTATTTATACTACCAAACACTGGAAAACACAAAAAATTATCTTTACAGAAAGTTTTCTATCAAAACAAACAGATTCGTAGCAAAAATAAACTTCAGTTTTTAAATATTTTATAGATATAGAGGAGTAGTGCTATAGGTCTATAAATTTTAATACATTGACCTAACAAATTAATAAGTTACTAATCCTAAAAAGATAATTCAAATATTGAATTATAGTGGATTTTAATTGGCTTAATTGATAAAAAATTTATGGCCGAATCAGAAATTTGAGATTCAATCTTTATCTGTACTAAAGACCAATTAATATCTTTCTTTTCTTTTTCTTTTTTCTTTTTTTTTTTGTTTTTTTGTTTTTTGAGAGAGTACAAATTACATGATAAAAATAATTCATCGTGAGCCTAAGCTCTAGTAAAATTTTATTCATCAAAATGATAAAATAATAATAATAATAATAATAATTGTAGCCCATGGTCCAATTTCTAAGACAAAACAAGCCGCATTAAAACAAGCCACCTCTCTCAGTCTCTGTGACTCTGAGTAGGGTTTAACCGTTGAAGGTTGAAGCGACACTCAACCGTGCTCTGCTTGTTTTCTTCTTCTCTCCGATACTCCTAAATCTTAATCCTAAATTTGAAGCTCAAACCCACCAATCTAAACAACAATGCAAAGCCTCAAACACATAAAAACACAAAGTTCTTGTTCGATTTTACTAAGAAACCAAATTCATAGACTCAGTTTTTTCACAATATCAAAGCACCATTATTCTTCTTCAAGCTCCAAAAATGGCGGAGGTGAAGAATGGAACGACGCGTGGGAATCGGCTTGGCTCCCAGAAGACCTCTCGGCCAAGCACCGTGCTCCATGGGAAACCGACGTGAATTTCTCTTCGGCTTCAGAGGCGGTGGTTGTGGAGGACTCGGAAGCCAAGGCGTTTGTGGAGGACATGAATGAGAATTGGAATCAGAGAAAAGGGTCTAAGCCCAAAAGCCCAGAGAAGCAACAGAATGATAGTGATTGTAGTAAGGGTTCGCTTTATAGCTTGGAGAACATGAAGAAGGATTACAGGTTGAAGAAGCAGAGAATTCACGCTGGGTTGTGGATGAAGGAGATTGAGAAGGAAGAGGAGGCTAAGTTGGGGGATTCTATGGTGAATGGTGGAGATGATATTGAAAAATTGCTGGATAGCTGCTCTGAGTATGTGTTTCTTTTCTATTTTTGTTGTATTTTTGGATTATATTGTAATAATTGATAGTGAATTCTATGGTACTTTGTGAATTTATATGTATATATTTGGTTTGATATCTGGGTTATGTACTTGTTCTGGTATTTGGTATTGTGCGTGTCGGTTTGGTACAACTTATTTTTCAGCATTTTGAAAATGGGGTTGTTTGAAAAGCTTTACTTATTAGGAAAAATTGAAGTTTAAAAAAGCTGTATTTTGTAGCGTTTCAAATTGCATTGTTGATAATTGGCATGTGATTTTGGTATTTGGTATGGCATTCCACCTCCTATTTCTAATGGGGGTTTGGGGGTTAGGAAGCTAGTACCCTTTAATCAAGCTTAGTCAGGAAAATGGCTATGGTGTTTTAGGATGGAGGAGCAGTTATGGAGGCATGCAGTAGCCGAGAAGTATGGTGTGGACTGGGGTGGGGTGGTTGTGTTTAGGAAACTCATGGTTGTGGTTTATGGAAGGGTATTAGTAGGATGGGGTTAGATAAGTTGTTAGAGAACATTCATTTTGATGTTGGTAATGGTAGCTGGATTCTGTTCTGGCATGACAGATAGTGCAGTGATCAATCTTTGTGGGAGACTTTTCCAACCTTGTATGACTGCTCTTTAGATAAAGAAGTGTCGGTGGGTTCCATGTTGGTGAGTCAAATTGTGGGAGGAAGGAGAAGCTGGGATGTGAAATTTTTTCGAGACTTTAATGATTGAGAGTTAGAATTGCTATTGACAAAATGTGCTCTTGATTCCAATATTCTTTTAAGGGAAGGAAATGACAAAATGTGTTGGAGGTTGAAGAGGAGTGGAGAGTTTGATGTTCATTCATGTTATAGTGCACTAAGAGGTCCATGTGGTCTGACATTCTCCTAGAAGAGGATTTGGAGTGTTAACTGTTAAGGCCCCTCAATGAGTCTCTTTCTTTGGCTAGACCATGGCTTGGGGGAAGATCCTAATGTATGATAATCTCATTAAGCATGACTATAAGCTAGAAGGGTGGTGTTGTATGTGTAGGTGTAATGGGGAGACAGTTGATCATCTGTTGTTACACTATACTGTTGTGTCTGACTTTTTGAGTTTCGCCTCTAGATCTTTTGGGATTTTGGGATCCAATGGGTAAATACCTGAGAAGGGCATTTACCTCTTGTTTGGTTGGAGAGATTGGTTGGTAAGCATTCATTGGACATCTAGAATTTAGTCCCATTATGTTTGTTGCGGACAATATGGTGGGAATGAAATCCTTGTACATTGGAGGATACAGAAAACAAGAACCCAATTGTTATCTTTGTTTAGTGGTGCTTTATATGATTGGTCTCGAGCATGGGGATTCACTCATACCAGTTCCCTTCCTGAATTTATAGTCATTGTCTCTTGGTACATAAATTTGTTTCTCTTGTATTCTTTCGACTCCTTTGTGTCCATTGTACATGGAGTAGTCTTTTTGCAGTTAAATTTATCTTACTTATCAAAAAAAGGGATTTGAGGGAGGAGACAGAGATTTAATAGGAGAGAGCTCTTCCCTAGACTTGGGCAAACATCACAATTTGAACAAAACAAAATGTTTTGATACTGAGTCTGTTAATGTTAGTTAAAATAAAAGTTAAGAACATGGAAATGAGAAATTAATAAGTTTGCCTAATTGTGAATAAATGTTCTGGAAGCTCATTTAAATTGTTGCAACTATACAATTCATAACAAATCCTGAACAATAAAAAGAATTCCTTATTTTTTTTTTTTTAAAAATGGCTAACCTATATACAGTTGAGAATATGTAATATACCAATTACTAGCAAAGAATAGTTTCTAGATTGCAAGACCAGAAACTTAACTCCACCTCCCCATATTAACTAGGCTTCCTGAGCAACATCTCATCACATGTGAACTGAGAAAATATGAATATGTGGTGTTTAGTAGTGAAGAGAATCTATATGCTCTGATCTTGAGCTCATTAGAAAGCCAGCCACCTTCTTGTTCATGGCAGCGATAAAATTTTAAACAGTGTTCAAACAGATCCTGGCAGGCAATACTCAAAGATAAAATTTTCAAGATTTAAGTTTAGGTTGTCAGTGGAATAGTTAAATTAGAACATGAGCTTTGGAGTTACCATGCAAATGATTCTAGAAATTCATAAGCATAAACTTAGTCCCAAAAGGCTTTGTTTGTTGTTGTTGTAAACTAAACAACATTCAGGTCTACATGAAAACAAGAATACATTTAAATGAAGTTACATGTGTATGGTAAGGTATACATTTAAATGGGTCTTGAACCCACAACATCACCTTCTGTCCCATTATTAAATTATTTTTTTTGATAAGTAACAAACTTTTATGTTTACCTTTTTTATGTAGCAATATTGTATTAGAACTTACGGAGGCTTCTTATGAGTAAAGTTTTTGGGATTAATTCTTGAATGACTGCAGGATTTTTGACACTTCCAACAATGATTTGAACGACTCAAAAATCCCAGGCTCTTCTGAATTCAAAAACAAGCCTGATGGTTGGGAAACAACAGCCAAGGCTCAAGATGGGAATATATGGGAGATGTCACAGAGGGAAGAGGATATTCTCCTCCAAGAATTCGATCGTCGAATTGCATACAGCAAATTTCAGGTGTGCAAATATCTTCACATTCTCTTTGCTTATTCAAATGCAATATATTATTGGGTTTTGAACATTGTATGAATGAAGGAGACAAACTGAAGAAGGGAAGAGGTCCTAGATTTTTAATTTGTTTGGCTCTCTGTGTTAGTCTATGGTTAATTCTAATTATAACATATTGATATCATAGTTTGCTTGTTTAGCATTAAATGATCTCTTTCCAGCTAAAGTAGTAACTAGGAAAAACTGTTGGAATAGTAATACAAATGTTGTAAACACTAATACCCCCCCCGGCTTTTCTCTCTTTTTTTTTTTTTTTTTTGTTGTTGTTGAACGACCCTGATAAGTATGTTACAGATCTATAGCTGACCTGATTGTTTTGGGACAAAGGCTTTGCTGTTGTTGTGTGGAGCACAGCCATTGTTTCCTGGTATATTTTCCTGGCTGTGTAGTCAGCCTTATGCTGCTTGAAAATACTGAATTTGGTGCACAAAGGCACTGCAAATATCTAACTGAGGGTTTGCTAGAAATAAATAAAAATGCATGCTCATTTTGGACTTCACATGGATTTTTTAAAGGTTTTAAAATTAAATTTTCAGGATTCATATTCTAATGTCAATATGATACCAGAATTCAAGAGTATCTATAACCAAGTTCTTCCCCATTTTCATATTTGCTGGTGTCCTTTCTGCCTTTCTTACTGTTGGTTTTATGAAATTGGTATGCAGATAGCTAGTTTTATCAAGACACACATATTTAGCCGAAGGAGACCAATTGATGGGTGGAAATACATGATAGAGGAGCTGGGACCAAATGCCAAGAAAGGAAAGGGTAGTGTTTCAAGGTTACCTAGTCTATCTGATGCATCAACCCAACCCTTTAAGGAGGAGAAGACTCCACTAGATAGCAGGTTGATCCCCTTAAAGGGAAGGTAGCTCGGAGTCCAACTTCTCTCAGATATTCTCTTTTGCATATTAGACCTGCTGGAAAGGTTTATGGGAGCAAAAAGGTACATTCTGAAATTTGGGGGGCAATTCCTTTGTGTTTGATGTGGACTATATGAAGAGAAAGGAATATGAGTACTTTCAAAGGTAAAGAATGTTCGATTATCCAGCTAAAGTTTCAGTTCTTGAGAACTCCTTAGGAGTGGAAGCAAGCTGGCATGCCATCTTCTGCTTCAGATTTTGTAGCTGTTATGGACAATTTGTTCCTTAAATGATTTTCCTTGCAGCTCTTTTTTCTAATAGGGTTTCCCTTTGTATAATCTCCTTGAACTTGGGCTACGCCCCTCTATTCTTATTTTATTAATGAAATCTTTTTACTTATTAAGGGAAAAAAAATGATGATTGAAACTATTGATGGCCACTATCAATTCTAGTGATTTTGGTTCCCTGGTAATAACATCCTGTGGAGAACTGAATTTTGTTCTGCTGAATGCTAAAAGAGTGTGTTTCAGTGTATGTATTTCCTTCAGAACTGCAGTTCCTACTGTTGAATGAGATTTTAAATTTTTGTTTATTTATTGATAAGGCTTAATTATTCCAATTCTCTCATTGAACTTTGCCCTCAATTTAGATTGTAAAAATTACTTGCATCCAATGTGATTGTGATGTTTTCATTTGTTGTATTCATTTTCAACTCATTTAAAACTGACCTCACAAAAACATTGTAATTTGAGTTATCTACTTATCATTTAAACTCTTATACAACAACAACAACCAAGCTTAGTCCTGAAATTTTGGGGTTGGCATAATTTCAACTCTTACAATAAGAGAGACAAATTTACCACTGCTCATTCTTGGTATGATGCTTACTCCACAAGTACAAGTTCTTGTGGGGTGGGGGGCAAAGGGCCGGGGTTTAAATCTATAAGAGGGAATTTCACACACATATATGCTTAGGTTAGAGTAGGATTTTTATCTCAGACCAAAAAGAAAGAAAGAAAAAGAGAGACAAATTCTAGCTTTGTAACATTTCATGTTCCCATGTTATTATTGTATGTTTGCTTGTGTTTTTTCAAACTCAATAAAGAGTCAAGGGATGTATGCATCACAAAGAAAGCATTATTTCTGCTACCAATTTGACATGACGTAGAAGATACGGACTGCAGAGGTCAACTTATCATGGAGTTATGAGGTGATTAACATTTCTTTTATATAGAAGGACTGTTCTTATGTATTGATACTTTTAAAAATGTTTATTCCTGATTGTTTAGCGTTTCTAATGCAAATCCTGCTTGCTGCTCTAGTAATTATGTTGGAAGATGCTAGTGCAGTTCTTCTTGGAGGCACAGATGGACGGAAATTTGAAGCACATTTATGGGATAACAGTTAATCTTCTGAAGGGCTTACACAGAAAGGAAAACAAGGTGCACACACCTCTGTAACTGGGTTTAATTTATAATGCTTCTGTTGATAAGGTAGTTGGCTCTTTGGTTGAATCCAGCCTGTAGCTTCTGCCAATTTCACATCATCCCCATTTTTAATGTGAGGAAACATCAGGAAAACAACAATTTTTTTCACCATATGACATAGAACGATTTTTTAATTCTGAATTTGGATGTGCTCTTTAGGTGGCATTCATTCCATGTCTTTTGTTGAATTTTTAATCTAAAGTTTGATGATAGGGTGTGTGCAGACTGTTGATGCACACTGTATAGACTTTGTATCTTGTTTTATTTTATACAAGAAATTCAAGTGCATTTGGTAACATTATGTACAGCAGAAACCATGAGGAGCATTGGCAAGCTCAAATAAAGGTAGCTTCTAGTAAGGAAATTTACCTTGGAAGTTGGAACATTTTTGCGAGTAAGCTTAGCCAAGTTTTTATTTTGTGTGTAATAGATGAAAAAAATCTTACGAGAAACAAAGAGGTCAAAAACTTACTTTCATTTGTTTGTAATTTAGGTTCTGAGGAAGAAGCTACCAGGGCCTATGACATTGGTGCTATTCATCTCAAAGGTGTAAATGCTCTTACAAACTTTGAAATTAGTGACTACTTGTAGGCAGACTTAAAAGAATTAGAAAGTTTTCCGAAACCTAAAAAGTTGAGGGGAGAAATATATCTTCAGCCTCGACTTTGGATATTTCCACTGCAAGAAATCATAAGGCGCAGAATCTCGGCTCTTTTGCCTGACCATTCAACAGCAGTGCTGCCAAAGTAAAGGATGACAACACTCATATAATGGCTAGTGTTAGTAGATCAAGCTCAAATAACTAATGCTGTTGGGGAGCATGACTTGGAATCATGTAATTGATAGTTATAGCTTAGGGCTTAATTTTGTGTGCTTCCCTTTTATTCTTTTTCAATCATCCTAAGTTTCTTTGTAGAAGTTTGTACTCACCTGTACTGTTTTTGATAAGTAATAGTGGAGATAATGATAGAAACTTGTTTATTTCATGCTGAGAGCTTTTGAGCTCCCAGAAACAGGGAAATGGTTGGTTGTATAGAAAAGTATAAACGAGTTCATTTTTGTAGTTGTTGTTTAGCAATAAAATCAATTTTCAATGGACAGAATTTGCTTGGTAGATGTATTTTGACCGTAATATATATGCTTTGTAATGTCTTGACTCTTGACCCCTTGGTAAAATGTGGAAGAAAAAGCTTGTTTTTGTTGTTTCTAAAGAGGGGCAGCTTGATTTTCATATTAGATCACATTATATATTCTATAATGTAAGAGAGAAATCTAAGGAACAACATATAAGTATTATACCTAAATTTTGCCTTAATAATAAAAGCTTAATTTTAAAAGTTATGCCCCTAGTGGTCACACTCTCATTATGTGAAGTGGCTAATTTGCGATAAAGATTTTAGTAAATTACAAAATTTCTTCCACCATAAGCTGTGGTGGTTTAATTAAACTCCAAATTTTAAAAAGTGTTGATTTATACATGAACTCTTGAAATGTTTTAAATTGACACTCTAATGGGTCGCTATTAACTAAAAATACTATAATAGATTTACATAAATTATGACTAAATCACTAGAAAATTTATATTATATGAGCTCATGTTACGCTCAAATTATATCATATCATTATTATATAATAAAAATTGTGTCTTATAAGTTGTGATTGGATCAAGTAGTCACCCTCTCCTTTTGATATTATACTTAAAAATTTAATTTAAAGTGAAACTCTATTGCCAAATTTTAATTTTTTTTTAAAATATTCTGATTAAATTTCTAATACCCAGATTTAAAAAAAAAATTCACTAATTATTTTATATTATATTATTTTTATAATCCACCATAATCTTTTATTTTAATAACATATATTGGGTTGTAATGTTGTATATGCCATATGCACTATGTCATATACATTATAAGTATTATAAATTGTTAACCATAATTTTGTCATGTAACTTACTAAGTACATCAATTAACATTATTTGCATAGTTCACTGACTCTAGATGGTCATCTATTATTAAAGATTCAATAAAATAAAAATACTACTCCGATTGAAACTTAATTATTAAAAAATTAAAAAAAATAAAAAGAAGTTTTATTATTTATTTTAAATTATTTTATAATCAATTGTACTCTTTGGTTTTGATAAAAAATTTATCTTATTGGATGTGACTTTGTCAAGTAGCTTAAAGTGTTTTTTTCATTAATTTTACTAATCAATTTTAATTATAATTTTGTATTTTTTTTCATACGACATAAATCTAGTCTAACACTAACATAATATTAAAACCAAGAGATTGTGGAAGCATCTTTTGCATGTAAAATTAAGTAACCTTTATAAAATATCAAAGCAAATTTTATTTGAGAAATGAGCCAATGAGCATATTTGCCATCATTTGGATCACATTTTTTTTTAGACAATCACACTTTTTGGGAAGATGCATAAAACATAGAAGACATGTATATTGCCTATAATTCTAAAATCATATGGCTTGTTATTTAAAGAAATTGATAGATAATATATTAAAAAATTTATATATTAAAAAGTTTATTGAGATATTGGTGGGAATTAATATGAGTGAACATATGAAATATTCACCATTTTACTGTAGCATGATTGTTGGTATTATGGTTGGTGGGAATTTGTTTTACTCATATTATTGATATTTTTTTGATAAATTAGTTACACAAATTTGCTAAATATGAAAAAACTTTTATATGACTATTTTGCACGCTCAAAGAACTAATTGGTAGATTTTGATCAAATCAAATTAGTAATAATTGTTAAGTTGGTAGGATATCTTATTTATCATTTTTGGGTTATGATCTTATCTTCTTTCGCATAGGTTTATTTAAGAAAATAATAAATTTGATCAAGTTTAATTATTATTATGATTTTTTTTTCTCATAATTATTCTCGTATAGTTTTTGAATTGGAGATCATAACTTTCAGCAAGTTTTGTTTTTAAGTGACAAAAGAAGATTAGTCCAAATTTTTGACAAAAAACTGGTTATAAATTGTCAAATGAAAACAAGGGTTGCTGATCTAAACCACCTGAAGCAGAATGGGCTCATTTGGAAGCTAATCTTAGTACTTAAAATAGTTGTAAACTTAGTACTGTAGCCAATATGGCAACTAAGATGTCAATGATCCATTGCTGGTTTAACCTAATTTTTTTTGTAACCTAAACTATGTTTTCTCCCTATGAATGGTATCAAAAAAAGTTTGAATTGGAGATATAACATCATCTCATATTTGGAAACTATCAATTTTATTTTATTATGTAACGATTAATTTTTTTTTTTCAAGTTACTTCTGTAACTATCAATAAAGTGTTTTTTTAAAAAGTATCTATGATAGTTGTTATAAGTTATAACCCTACCCCAAATAATATTAAATTTTACTTTTAAAAAAAATTCATATAATTAACAGTATTTTTTTATAGGATAATTGACAGTATTAGACTTTAGACCTAATAAACTTGGACATGGATTCATTAAAACGCTCAAAACCTAAGGAAAAAAGAAAAAAGAAAAAAAGAAGAAGGTATGGGTGGGTTTTTTTTACCCGTGAAAAACAACTTGACCCGAACTTAAACCGTGGAAGTTCATGTTTTTGTTTTGCATTTTTTGCTCAATTCTTACAAAAAATTATATATATTTTTATAAAAACTATACAAATAAACCAAAAGAAATTGGAGGGTAGCAAATAGTACTCTAGAACTCCAATTATTGGATGTCTCTATCAGTACTTGCCGAAAAATTTCTCATCAACAATAATAACATTTCCTAATGAACTTTCAAGCTAAAATATATATTTTTTTTTTTTTGGGTGTGCTGTTAATATATGTTCTAAGAGCATATATTAATAATTTATTTTTGAAAATATTTTATGGAGAATTGAAAATGTTGTAAAAAAAAAGGTTAATAATTTTTTTGAAACCGTTTAGTTGAAATTAAAAAAATATATATATATATATATATTTAAGAAAAAAATATAAATACTAAAATATATTGTTACTAGGATTTGAACTCTAATGCTAACTCATTAAATGAGACAGATTTATTAAATTAAATGCATGTTTTCATTGACTTTTGAAAATTAGTTTACATATTTTTAGTTTTCTTTACAAATTGAGTTTTGAAAATAATTTTTATTTTTTGTTTATTTTAAATTATCAAAAATAAATTTTTTAATCTCAAAAATAGAAAATTATTTTTAAAAATAAAAAATAAAAGGAAAAAACGGTTACATACATGCATAATTTTGTATGTTGTATCAGTTTGTACGTTGGGTTATAGGATGGTCGTATCAGTTTGTATGTTGGGTTATAGGATGGTTGTATGGTAGTAGCTTTCTTCTTTCTCTGTTCCTTTTTTCCCAATTATTGGAGGCCTAGCTGACCTCGAATCCAGCTATACAATCAAACCATAGATTTCAATCCTAACACATACCCTCAATTTCTGTCCCTCCCATGTTAGTTTTAAGCTTTGCCACCAAAGAGGCCAGAGACCCTGCCTGGCTCATATGGCCTCATTATTCAAACTCACATGCCTGAGGCAAGCATTGAATATTTGGTCCAAACTTGCTAACCCAAAACAACACTGCTCTATCTCCTCACAGGACCAAAAGCTCCTTTATTTGTTGAAATCTTGCAAGCAAACCTCAGAAACCTCTCAAGTCCATGGCTTTATGGTCAAGACTGGACTTGACCATGTCCCTTTCACTCTCAGCAAGCTTCTTGATTCTTCCACTCAAGACATGGAATATGCTGCCTCAATTTTCAAATATGTACAAAACCCAAATTTGTTCATGTTCAATACCATGCTTAGAGGCTATTCCATTAGTGATGACCCAGTACAAGCTTTTGGTGTTTTCAATCATTTGATGGGTCAAAGTATTGGGCTTAACGAGTTCTCTTTTGCTAGTATGCTTAAAGCTTGTGCTCGTGTATTGAGCATTGTGAGTGGGCAAGGGATTCATGGGGTGGTTTTGAGGTCTGGGCATGGGCTATTTATCAATGTAAAGAATACACTTTTGCATTTGTATTGTGTTTGCGGGAAAATTGGTGATGCCCGTAAGTTGTTTGATGAGTTTCCTCAAATAAATGATTTGGTTTCATGGAACAGTTTGATGGTTGGCTATGTTCAAGTATCTCAGCCTAATATGGTATTAGATTTGTATTGGAAAATGTGTAGGAGTGGTTTGAGAGCCAGTATTACCACAGTTTTGAGTGTTCTGTCTGCTACTGGTGATTGTGGAAATTTACTTGGAGGGAAGTCTCTTCATGGTCATTGCATTAAAGTTGGGTTTTGTTCTGATTTAAATGTGGTTACCTCTATGATTGATATGTATGCAAAAGCTGGGAATGTTGAATTAGGGCGTAGGGTTTTTGATGAAGTTGCTGAAAAGGATGTTGTTTTATGGAATTGTCTAATAGATAAGTATGCAAGAAATGGCATGGTTGAAAATGCAGTAGTTCTATTACGTCAAATGAAACTTCAACGAGTGACGCCCAATTCATCTACATTAGCTGGATTGCTTTCGGCTTGTGCTGCCTCTGGAGCCATCAATGTAGGCCGATGCATCAATGATTATGTGGAAGAAGAAAAAATGGTGTTGGATATGGTTCTTGGGACAGCTCTAGTTGATATGTATGCTAAATGTGGGTTCTTAGAGAAGGCTATAGAAATTTTTGATAGGATGGTGAGCAAAGATGTGAAATCTTGGACAGCCATGATCTCAGGATACGGGGTTCATGGGCAGGCGAGAAATGCCATTATGCTATTTTACAGGATGGAAGAGGAGGGGTTTAGACCTAATGAAATCACTTTCTTAGCAATTTTAAGTGCTTGTAGTCATGGGGGGCTCGTGACAGAGGGCATGAGATGTTTTGAGAGAATGGTTTGTGAGTATGGCCTGTCACCAAAGGTTGAGCACTACGGATGTTTGATTGATCTTTTAGGTCGTGCTGGGTTGCTGGAGGAAGCACATAAATTAATCCAGAGCTTGCCCATTAAGGGGGATGCTACTGCATGGCGCTCATTGCTTGCAGCTTGCAGAGTCTATGGAAATGTTGAATTGGGGGAATGTGTGAAGAGGGTGTTAGTCAAAATATTTGATGAACATCCCACAGATTCGATCCTTCTCTCTAGCACTTATGCCATTGCTGGAAGGCTGCCAGAAGAAAGAAGAATGCAGGAAATGAAGGAAGATAGCATAATGAAAGAAGTGAAATGTCATTCAGTTGGGACGGAGAAAGAAAAGTTGATAAAGGAAGCTGGATGTAGCATAATTGAGATGGATTCTCAGTGGTGTGAACCTAGTTGGGAAAACGAGCAACTGAGTGATTGACTGTTATTCATTGCCTGGATAATTGACCCAATAAGAGGTGCAATCTATTTTCTATTCAGGTCCTTGCAAACTCAAAAGTTCTCTCAGACTGCTGACTCTGTCCTAAGATTGTGGTAGAAATCAAGGGATGACAAAGGATTTGAATATTCGATTCTTGATAGCGATTAAAAGAAATCAAGGAATAGAAATATTTCATGCTTCTATTCAGCTTACTTTGTCTGACCTTTTCCTATAACCATAGCTTTATGTTGAATTCTACTCCAAAACTGCTTTTAGATTATGTAGGTGTAATAAAAATGGAGGGATTAATAAATAAATTAGGTTCAGTTACACTAGATGTTTCTAAAAATTTTATGCCTTTTTAGACGGTTGATCAAACATTGAGAAACCATTACTATTCATCATTATTCTCTCTCTCTCTCTCTCTCTCTCTCTCAGAGTTTGAATTCATAAGGAAAAGATTAAAGCCAATTTTATATTGTAGATTCTGTAACCAGTATGCTATTTACCATGAGCATGCATGTGATTCTCCACAAGGTCCTTTTGATGGTTATCCATCCGATGCTCCCTCTACTGATTAATGAGATCACTACTGTTACAAGATTGATGCTACTTTATTTGTCTGGCTTGCACAAAAGCCAAAATATTTTATTGTCCTTCAAATATGTTGCGGAAAATCCGGAACTGATACTCCAGATTCCGCAGAAGATTTTGATTTCCCTATTTGTCTAGCCTGCACAACGGCCACTATTTGTCTAGCCTGCACAACGGCCAACATTATTACAATATTCAAAATGCGTCTGAAAAGCCACAAGCCATGATAATATATGAAGAGATGAGAAGATGCGTTTGACAAAGACTTCATTTATGCCAACAAAAATGTCACATTGAAGTCTTTTAAGAAAAGGAATGAGAATCTACGTACACGGTGGCATGCATGATATTCCTTTTGCCCTTTTGAGAATTATGTTTCTGGGTGAATATCATAAGATGAAATTGCTTACGGTAATTCCAGGTGTCAAAAAATTTGGTGATTAAAAACTCGGTTCTTTTTCTTTTTCTTTTTTTCGCCCAATAAGTACTTCATTACATAAAAACCAAGGGAGCCTTCCACATCTACCCAGCTGCATACTCAAAAATCGAGCTGGGGATAGAGAAGAGATGGAATTAATCCCATGCAAGTGGTTCGCTGAGTCATTGTAGTTTAGAATATCCTCGTGAATCATGGGAAGCTGTTTCAAACAACTAGAGGCTGTAGTCTTCTCCACCATTATCCTTTGTTAAAATCAACTTTTCGATGCTGGTTCAAGGAAAAAACAGGTGAGTACAGTGGCTGTTTATTGAATCACAAGGCAGAAATAATCTATGCTAGGACTGATTTGGTCTTTGGCACTGATCCTCTTGTGACACAGGCAAAGGCAGCTCACATGGTAGTTTCTAAAGCTTGCGAAGACAGTCGGAGGAATATCGTATTAGGATCTTTCCATTGGAAAGAAATCTAACCGTGTATCTAATACCTCACATGGCAGTTTCTGAAGCTTGTGAGGCCGATATGGGGAATATCGTATTAGGATCCTCTCCATCTCCATTTAGAATGAATTCACTTTATGATGTAATGCACCAAGCATAACTCTCAACTTTTGGACCTCATTTCTTGGCTCTTTTTATAAATGAACTGTTTGAACGAATTCCTCGAACCTTGACCTGGTGATTGGTCCTATTGGTAAGTACATTTATATAATTTAGGACTGACAGTCACAAGGAAAACTCTCTCTCTCTCTCTCTCTCAATGTACACTGATTAGAAATCACAGTAAATTACAAGCACACATTGCACTGTAGCTTTGATCTGCCTTTACATCCAAAAAGATGGGGTACCACTTCATTCAAAAAAATGGATTTATCTTGGCCTTTTGTCAAGAAGAGTACGTATACAAAATGTTAAGCGACTAATATTGGGGAAACGAAAAAATAATATTAAAAAAAAAGGGGGTAAGGGGAAGCACAACAAGAGCCTATTAGCCTAAAGAAAAACGTGAGACCCAGCTGCAACAGTGTGGAACTTATTTAACTAGCATTAGAGGCCAAGTATCCAGATTCCTCAAAATCAAATTTTCATCTTTCCATTTGTTCTATCTCTTTAAAAGCTTTCCTTTCTACTTTCTGAATTTTCTAATGTCTCGGTCTACCTTTCTGATTTCTGACCCTGGATCCATGATGAAACTCCACTGAATGATTGACCAAAAAAAATTTACAGTTTCCAGAGGAGAGGAAGAGGGTCATGGAAAATAGTTGTATGAGGCTTGATTTCTTCCAGCGAATGCTAGACTGCCAACTGTATTTTTTACTATGAAGTAAGTATATTGTGTCGCTCACATACTTTGGTCCCGTTTTCAGCCCACCATTTCTCCGCTTGTTCTTCCGTGAAATGCTTCCGGCTGTAGAAAAGCAAATTGAGTTCAGTACACATGGTAAATTCAATTACCAGTTCACAAGAGGTAATTGAACATGCTGCACTGAATTCACTAGATTTATTGAGTCATATATGGTATTGTCTAAAAAAATTTGGTCTGCTTCCTTTCATTGGTAGCAAGTAATTGTTTCACTATTTTATGTAAAGGGGAGGTTGTAAGTAATCATAAAGTTGCTGCTGCTTTTCATAAGTATAGAGAACATACAAGCCTTGCTCTGCAGTTTTTCCCCCCCAAAAAAAAAAAAAAAAAAAAAAAAAAAATTTCAGGCTATGAGGATGGGCCATTGGAATGAAGATATAGATATTGGGTGCTATTAATTTGCTTAATGCAGTGTGATTAGTGCATTGGCCAAGAGCCTTCTAGTTCAACTAGTTGGCATCTCCTAATGTTTCTAACAGGAACATTTAGGGTTCAAATTTCCCCTCTCCCAACTATCAAATTATCAAATCAATGTAATTAGTGCATTGGTTATTCTCCAACATTGTGGGCACATAGTCCACTTTAATTGGGTATGACATGGTATCAGGTGCATCAAAAGTTGGACCAATATGTGGTCCCACATATCTAGATCCATTGATCTTATTCTTTCACTCATCTAAACTACTTTTGGAAAACATAGCTTAAATTAAAAGAGGAAGCGATGGTATAAAATGTCCTCTATCCAGAGCTAAAACTTTGCCAGAATAAGAGGCGTGCAAGTTGAGTCTGAGATAGATGGTTGAAGGCCTAACCAATTTGCCAAAGGTCTGAACAAAATTAGATAAATATAGCATAAAGCAACATTAAGACATCAATGTTTTCCCATTAAATTGATTCAATCCTTTGGCTTTTATATAGAGAAGTATCTTCAGTTTCCAAAAAAGATTCTTTTAGTGGAAAAAAGAAATTTTAGATTTATCCAGATTGGAAGCAAAAAGGGTGCTATCTAATTAAAAGGCACATATGCATAAATTTCACTCATTATATTTATATTACACACCCAGAGCATTGGGCTATATAATCTGTTGAACAGGACAGGAGTACAACGTAGAAAAACTATAATGAATTGAATTCAAGTATCTAATCTAGAATTCATTTTTATGTAGCAGAATTGAGGAGAGAAGGATGAAAAGCAAGATCAGAAAAATCAGAAGAGATAGACATAGCACCAATAACATGATCAGAGACAGATAGCTAGGATGGTTTAAGTATGCATATTGAATTCCAATTAACAATACGATTCAAGTTGAAAGTTTAAACCAGCACAAGAACAATGACAAGGCTAAAATACTTCAGTTAATTGAAAAAAATGCTTGTTATTGAATCCTACTCGGAAAAGATATGCCTTAATTCTTTGTTGAGGAGATTATCAATAAACTCCTAATTAAAAAGGTCATACTCAGAACATTGAGAGATCATAAATGTTCCTAATTTTATCGAGTAGATCATAATTGTTCCTACCAACAAAGGCAAGTGTAAATACCTGAAGCGAACACGTTTCAGTTCATTACCACCACCTGGCAAGGAGGACAAAGTTATATAGACGCCTGGTTGATCATGCACCACCCACTCTCCCTTTCCAGTTGGTTGCTTGGTTCCATTACGTAAGGTTTTGTCTTTTAAATTGCTAATTGATTGAGCCTCTGAAATGGTTCCGTTTGCTGCATGGCTCTCATTGGAAAACTGGTTTAGAATATTGGAGGTGTTTTCAGCAATGGTGCCTTCACTATATCCGGTAGTATGTCCTGGCAGTCTTTCAGCCATTTCCTTCAGCTGTGGACAATTAAATCATTTAAAACATTAGACTATTAACTAGTTAACAACAGAGTTGCAAAGATAAGAAGTAACCCCTCCCCCCCAACCCCCCCGCCCCCAAAAAATAAAATAAAATAAAAACTATATATATAGTTATACCACTTAATAATTTTATTTGATTAATATTTTGAAAATCTCATCGCTAAATTACATGTTTTTCGATTTGTAAATTAGTGATTGAGAAGGTCCTCTACCATCATGTTAGGCTATTCAAACCATGAAAATTTTTGTGTTACCATCCAGTCTTTCATCATATTAGTACTCAGGTTTGGTTTGTTTCGACATAATATTTTCCGAATAATGTTTCTCATTTTCAAGTGTTTGGGGCAACTAAAAAACTTGGTGAAACTGAAATAATTTTTACGAAGAAGGAAGGTTTAGTTTTTGTGCCCATTCTACTCACCCTTTCCGTCCAGAAAAGATGGATTACAAAAAATTTCCCAGGTTAGAGAACTTTCCCTGCTGTCCTTTGAGTCGGTCGTAAGTCCTAACTTCTTTTTTAGTTAATCCTACGAAATGGTAATCTGAATGGCAATAGGCAACATACTTTATCTGGGTTTAATTCCTTGATTCCTACCCAAACCTGCATTGGATTAATTCCTAGGAAGCACGGATACAGACAAGGGTACAGCACCCTAAACGAAGTATCTGTGCTTCCTAGATTAATTCCTTAATATTGAGTCAACCCTGTTCAAGCAAGCATCAAAGGAATTAAATGAATCCAACGCAATAAATATCTGAAATGGCATTTCACTATTTCAGCCTCAAAAGAACAGAAACCTCCAAAATGACAGAAATATCCCCAATATATCCAAAATAATTGAATACCCTTTAACACCTCAAAAATGCCACTGAAACCTCAAAAATCAAAATGACCAACTTGTTCATGACAAAAATATCCCTAAAAGCCTCTAAAATGACTAAAATATATTGAAAATCTATAGAATGACATATATACCCCTAAAATCTCCAAAATGATCAAAATTCCCTAAAAACCTCTAAAATACCATCAAAACATTCAAAATGGCCAAAGTACCCTCAAAATCTCCAAACTGATCAAAATACCACCAAAACTACAAAAATAACAAAAATAACCCTGAAACCTTTAAAATGACCACAATTCCTTCAAAACCTCTAATATGACTAAAATATCCCTAAAACACCAAAAAGACAAAAATATCCCCCAAATCCATTGAAATGATGCAAACCCCTTTTGAAACCCCCTAAAATGACCACGATATGTGTCAAAGTTTCGAGAATTGCCCCCAAACTTCTAAAAGGACACAAATTTTAAATTTCACTTTGGAGGTTTTAAGTGTGTGTAATTATGCAAGTAAATGTGTAAGTCTAGTTCATAGTTTTTGTTAATTGTTTGATATTTTTTTTGGATGTTGCACTCTTATTTTGATTGTGCTCATTAGTGTAGTTTTCAATAATTTTATTTTGACGATACTTATTTTTTAGGTTGATTTTAGTTGTTCAATAGGCGCCCTCACCTGGCACCATTCCTAGATCTAGAAGCAAATGTGCAGGCCAGGCTTGAATTCAGAAAAGACTACTCTTTTTTGTTTGAGCAGTTCCCATGCACGTAGACTGAAAGATCTCAGCTTTCCTGGATAGGACAAGTACATAGAGATCTTTGTGGGACTGAGGAGAGTCTCAATAGATCTTTTCTAGGATTCCTTTGTATTTTAAAGTGGTGAATAAAATTTTCTATTTAATTTCTAAATAAAAATACAGTAAAATTGTGAGTTTTCATATGAGCCAAATGCCAGAAAATGTTTTCCAGAACAACCTCAAGAACACAACCAAACAAGAGAAAACAAGTAGTTTTCACTAAATTTTCTCAGATGAAAACATTCTCCAATAGCAAACATTTTACACCAAAACAAATGAAGCCTTAGTGTGAGAATGTTCACATATAATCAGGTGACAACTTTACTTGCATTATACACCACTTACAAAATCTCAACAAGATTAACCACGGAAAGTATGGCTTAATATTAAAATCATAAAAAAGGCATATTATAATTGCAATGCCTATGTAACATTTAACTCCATTAATATCAATAATACTTGAACTTGAAGAGCTAACTTTTCAGTAACTATTGGATCTCAACCTTATATATATATGTGTGTGTGTGTGTTCTTTTTCATGACATTTGTCATTACTTAAGTCTTCCTAGGTATGACATCATTCAGAGATTCACTAAGTGATATTGGAAAAGTTACAAAGAGAATTCTAATGGTAGGGAGTGCAACGTTCCTAAGTTTCATTTGGTCAATTATGGGGTGGTATGCTCCCTATTGAAGGAGGGTGGTTTGGGGATTCACAGGGGGTGGGGGGAAAGAAGGTGGCTCAAGTTTCTCATGGTGTTGAACGTTTGGAAAAGTATTAGAGGCATGTGAGACTCTTATATAGGCATTTCCATTTTCTTGTTGGAAATGGATCAGAAATCTGGTTTTGGCATGATATCTGGTGCAGAAATTCTTCCCTCAAAAAATGGTTTTCCTGATTTTTAAGTCTCGGCTACAAATAAGAACGCCTCAGTTGCAACAATTAGATGAGTGAACAATATAATAATCTGCTAAAGTATTGCTTCTAAACGTCATCTTTTATTTAATTAAATCTTCCAAGAGCTTCAACAGCAAGATTTAGAATAAATGATATCTTTTCAATGAGGTAATCCTCCTAAAATGTTCATTTTGTAGTTATCACATGGTGGGCTAGTTGAACTCAAGATAGCCCCCACATATATGGCATTGGTGGAGTTTCACTTATTCCCACCATATGCAAGAAACATAGTTATCCAGACCAAGCACCTTAAACTTGTTTTATGGTGGAAGTTTTGCAACTTGGATAGCTTCAATTAGCTTATGGAGAAACAGAATATATTCAAAATATGATGTTTATGCAAAAGGTCAATTATGTATATAAGCTGACTCACCAAGCCATTTCACTATTAGAGCTTCTCTGCTCCTAAGTTGAATGTTTAAAAGTCAAAAACCTACCATAACTAAATCTTGAAACTCTGATCATTACAGAATTTACAGAGACTAGTTCTTTCAAATCCAAATAATAGAGCAAGTGAAATCAAACTTATTGATGAAACTGAGAAAAATAACCACAAAACTTGAACATATAAATATCTTACTTGAGCAGTTAGAGACTTGATAACTTCCTTTGCGGATTTGCATTTTTCAGCTTCATCTTCTGCAATGGCAGTGACCTCCTTCAACTGCTTTGATGTTCTTTCTAGTTTAGCTTCAAGATGTTGGGATTTTCTAGTAAGATCTTCCACCTATAAAGTATTATCATTTAATTTTTACTTAGTATAAAGTAAAAAAAGAAAAAGAAAAAGAAAAAGAAAAAGAAAGTAGATAAATTGTTAATCATAAGTTTGATGCAATAAAACTGTTGGAAACCAAGTCATTAGAGTCTCTGTGTGATAGATGCAGACAAAATTCAGTTGTTTCTCAGATTAATATATAACAGGAAAAAGATTCAAATATCATTGCAATATTTATAGTGTTGATGAGAGTATATTGATTTGCCATATACTTCAAATTGTAGCTTTCATGGACAGGAGTAAACTATTTAAACATAGCTATTCTTGTCCAGTTAATACCGCATTATTTCTTTTCTTGTTTCAGCTGTTGCATAGACTTATCAAGCTCCAAACTCCTGTATATCTCAGTACTTCATTTTACGTAAGCTATGCTTTTTTTTTGTTCCTAGATCCATTCTTATTCTCTGATCTCTCTCTGTTTCTCTCTAATTTTTTTATAAGTAGAGAAATATTCTATTGCAAACAGACTACTTCATGTACAATTGACGTAAAGAGGTCTAAAGAATTACAGATAAGCAATATCATGTACAAAAAGACGATGACTTTCTGTTTATCTCTAATAAGAGAAAATTGGACCAACCATTTTTATCTTCAAGCTGGCAATAAAGGTAACATCTTACCTACACCTAAAAAAAATTATTTGAAGTTTGACAGGTTAACCGTGAACGTTCTCTCAGCTTCTTGGTAGTTTTATTTATCACACTCTATTGCAACTTCAGACTACCTGCTTAGTTTACACATTTGTCGTGCTTTTCAGAAAATGCAGCCTTCTTACAAAGCATCAGGTACCCTCATTATGCAACATTGCATACATAAGTTTTACACTTTTTTATATTGGTAATTATAGACGCACCTTGTGGTTCTTGAACATACAACTCCACTCTCTGTCTTGCTCTAACAAGGAGAGGAGGTGCCATTTGAGCTAGCGTGCATTCACAGTTGTGAATAACTTCATCATATAAAAATTCATTTTCAGGAAGACTATAACTACGCATTCTAATTAAATACTGAATTGTGTACAATGCAACTACAGATATTTCCATGTTGCATTACATATTTACAATTTTGATATTGAGTGCCATTCATATCACTACTAGTTTGTTGTTCCTGAGGAAAACATACAGAAATGGGTTGATTTTAGTGATATTCACCATCACTGATTAGTTTCGAAAATCTAGTACTCCCAGACCCTTCAGAACTTTAACTTGCTGACTTCACTAAGTTTCAAAAGCTTCAACTTCACCATTGTGCTTCACACATTGTGGGTGCCTGTACATCATTAGCACTGTAAAGGTCCTATCTTTTTGTGACTTTACATTTAAAAAATGTCTTTTCTTGAAGTTGAGTTACTATAAATGGTCCTATCCCTTTCCTGCTCTGCATAACCAGCCCTGCCCTACTCTACCCCATGCAGGTTTTCCCTGCCTCAAAGAGGTGATGGGGCAGGGATAGGTTTTACTCTTCCTGCTGCGTCTCACCCCACCCTGAATGAGGTAATAGAACACATTAAAAAAATCAAATTATAAATATGATATGTAAAAGGGATTTAATTTTATATATTTGTATATATATACATATATAAAATTCAATCTCTTTTACATATCGTATGTATAATTTGATTTTTTAAAACATATTCTATTACCTCATTAATGTCAAAGTCACCTTATTAGTGATGGAAATACCTACAACCCACCTCGTACCGAACTTTCCCTGCGTAGGTTTTCCCCACCCCAAAGACAGGACAGGAGCACCCCTAATCTGACCCCAACCTGCCCTGCTGCCATCCCTAGCAGAAATATGCAACAAGAAGATCTTTAGGCTTCAGGTAGCAGTAAGATATCTAGGTCTCTCAGTGCTTTTAAAATGGCTTGAAGATTGCCCCATACATAATTTTCTTTGGTAAACAAACTTGTCATGAGGTGACTATATCTTTCAGCTGTTTTCAACAGATTATTTTAAAACTGAACATACTTCCATACCTCCCACAACTGGGTCATGTTTCCCCATAAGAAGAATGTGAATGCTGAATGTGCCAAAGGGAAGGATAAGGGAATGAAGTCTCAATATTATAATTTATTCTTTCCAAAAAAAAGGGGTTGGGGTTTGGGGGGGACTGGGGAAGAAGATTCTCTAGAGCATTAACAAATACGTTTATCACATTCCTAAAATTTGAAGTAAATAAGAATTTAGATCTATGCATGCATGCAGTCACTAAAGCATTTTCAATATGCTTACCTGAGCCCTTAAATTTATGATTTCTTGACTTAAACTGCCATTTCTATTCTTCGAATAATCAAAAATTTCTTCAGAAAACCGAGCTGGGCTTGACTTTTCTGAAACAGGAGATGTTGATCGAGAACCCATTCTGGAACCAGGAAGGGAAACTGATGAAACTTTCTTTGATGTTGCAACAAGAGAATCTGATGCTTTTATGGAATAAATTCCCCCAAACTCAAAATTTTCATTCAGAGCGTGAAAGACACGGCTATCATGCAATTCTGTTTTCATGTCAGGCTTTGAACGCCTGGTTTCAAATTGATTGCCCGAGCCAAAAGATGACAATCTGGAGAGTGTTGTCTGTAGTTTATTACCTCGAGTCTCTTTATCCATGGCCTCATTGGATTTATGACACATATTTCCATTTTTGGATTTAGGAGGTCGCAGAATAAAACCAGATTCCAGGGCCTTCTTCAGTTTCATATAACAATCATCACAGACCCGATATGGCCTGTTCATATTTGGAGCTAAAGAAGCTTTCAGAGATTTTCTGTTACTGCAAGCTTTGCAAAAAACCAGCCCACAATTATAACAATTGTGACGTTTTCTTCTGAAACCAAAAGGATTATGACAACCAGTACATATAGAGTGGTCAGCACTAGATACAGATTTATGAAGACATATAACAGATGTAAAGTTTGAACCACAGGCCACACTCTTTACTAGCTTATCCTTTAAAAAATTGACAAGTGTAGGTGTGTTTCTATGAATATTGTCTCCATGGCCTAATTGCCCATTTGAACCCTTTCCCCAAGTATAAACCTCTGCTGTGGAAGTCAGAACTGCAACATGATATGAGCCGCAGGCAATCTCCCCTACAAAACTTCTTGAAATTTTACCTTCTACGCGACTAGGAAGTTTTCCATCAGCCTCAGGACTGCCCAACTGTCCATACGCAGTACTCCCCATTGTATAGACTTGTCCTGAGGTCGTTAGAGCAACTGTGAGATTATACCCACAGGCTACTTGACAAATATTTTGATTAACCAATGCAGTGACGCACTCTGGAACTAGTCTAGATTCTTTATCACCATGACCAAGTCGGCATTTATCTCCATCCCCCCATGTAAACAGCTTTCCAGAACAAGAGTAACCAGAAGGTTCAGAATTAGATAATTCATCTGTCACTTCAACGACTGCAGCAGTGTGCCAAACACCACATGCAACCCTTGTAGTTCTCTGTCCTTTCAAAGTTTCCACTTCCCGGGGGATACTTGTGCTACTACAGTCACCATGGCCAAGGACACCAAACGATCCATCCCCAAACGTAAACAACTGGCCAGCTGCTGTCGCAACAGCTGTATGCCAAGGTCCACAAGAGATAGATACTACATGAATACCCTCCATGATACCACTTACCTTTTTAGGAATCCAATGACTAACTTCACTTCCATGCCCAAGCAGACCAAAGTTGTGAGTACCATCCCCCCATGTATAAAGATCTCCAGAACGTGTAATGGCACAAGTGTGATACTCCCCACATGCTACTAATTCAATGTTCATACCACTAAGACTGTCAATGAACTTTGGGTGGGAAACATCCACTTCAACACCATGCCCAAGCCTGCCTCCGGACTCCTCTCCCCAGCTAAAGATCTCCCCTTGTCTTGTGGCAAGCACAGCATGTCTGCCACCACAAGCAATATTATGAACATCTAGAACTACTTTTGATTCCAATGCCTTAGGGAGAAGGGCATCCATCTTGGACCCATATGAATTCCCAAGCCCGACTCTACGCATGCCAGCACCCAGTATTCCATTCCCAATACCTTCTCCCCAAATGAAAACATCATTTATGGCATCAAAATCATCATGACCCGATCCATGGCTTGATGAGCTCACAGCACTAGATAAACTAACTCGAAATGCCTCTGTTCCTGAATTTTGACCATTTGAGTTGTCTACAGGTGACGATGTTAATGTGGAATTGGGAACTGATTCAGCTTGATAGGAACTTTTATCGGCTGCTGTATATGATATTATGTCACTGAATGCCTTCCCCAGTCTAGTCTGTGGTAAATTCTCGTGAGGAACCTCCTCTGTATCTCCTGGATCCTGTTGTAATTTAAAAAATATTAACCCAAGTGAACTGTAAATGCTTAATAATTACCGAACTTTATTAAACTAAATACAAAATAAATAAATTTTTTTTTTTTTTAAAGTTCACTGCTACTGACAAATGGAGCAATAGATGGAGAACTTCTTCGTGTACGAGAATGTAGACTATCTGATGATACACTGCCACATCTTGATTCACTTTTACACTTGTAGTTAGCTCGACTAATCAATGCCTTGAGACCAGCAAACCAAACTTCAGCTTCTTCCTTGTCTTTACATATCTGTCCATTGGTTGGTAGTAGTGCCAAGCAAATACAACAACAACAACCAAGTTTTAGTACCAAAATTTGGGAATGGTTTCAGACAACACATATAATTTCGAAGATGGCATCCTGCCTTATTTTTCACAAATTAACAAATGAAGCAACTAAGATCATTACTAACAACAGTGACAAAACAATTTTCAATTAATGATTTCTATGCTTTATTGTCATTGATCAACTAAATGAGCTTTTTTAAGAAAAAAAGAATAGACCACAGAAACACACTCACCAAATCCAAGGACCTATCATTGTATATAAGTGAAAATGATTGATATTCCTTTTCAGGCCGAGGATACCGCTGAAATATTGCCTGAAAGATAAATCCAAAGTTATAAATGTCTAAATTTTGAGAGTTAAGGATAAGTAAATGATAGAATAGAATGAATATATTATCAAAGTAAAGAAAAAAGAGAAAAAAAATATTAAAAATTTTGACAATAATAAAAGGGTTCTAATTAAACCAACAGAAGTTTAACTCTGAAATATAAACTTCAACTAAAACATTCTTTTAAACTCATGCAAAGTTCATGTGAATTTTTTCTGAGATCTGACAAAATCAGCTCAACAGTAGCTTGAGAGGCTATCCCCACACCATTTTCTAAGAAAGAAAGAATGACTATAGAAACTTACAGTTCGCTGTCCAGGAATAATCCGTGAAACTTGACTTATTTTAAGTTGTTTCTCTTCATTGCCAGAGTACCATATCAATGCAGACTCATCCTGGGAAAAAATAAAAAAAAAAACCCTCAATCATCCGAGTAAATATAGAGAAACAAAAGAATGTTGTTACTTTCATGATTATATTCATATCGGAAGTTACATACATTAAGGACCTAAAAATTAAAATTAGGTGGTTGAAATGATGGAGATTTATAACCTGGCTGAACCCAAACCAGAGAGAAGAGTTCAGTCATACTTGTTGTTGGGTGGATAACATTGGAAAAATAAGGGAACTTGTCTATGTGTGGTTGTGGTGGGTTTAGGGTTAGAAGGATTTGTGGAAATGGAATTTAGAGTTGTTATTGCTTAATAATAAATAAAAGTATTTAGATTTGTTAAAGAAAGGGTTATGGGATTGTGTTAGGATTTTTTTTTTTTTTTTTTTACAATTTCGTTAATGAGTTAGTGCAGAATTCAGAAAAGGGAACAATTCCAAATTGCCAGAGTAACTCACAGAAGAAAGCCGGAATGGGCAGAACTTTGGCTTCCCTCTGCGTCCATACTTTAGCAGATATGACCCCTTTTTAAGTGATGCAATGGCCTGTAATTTAAAACATAAAATAAAGTCACTACAAGAGCTCCAGGTGTTTTCATACAAGAGCATAATTTGTGGAAAAAAAAAAAAATTTGTGATAATGGGAGACTAATACTTCATGATTCAACACCTTAATTCAACAGGAATGCTGCTTATCACCTACTCTGTTGTTGCTGTGTATAACATTAAAATATTGACAAGAACAAGCCAAAATATCACTAATGAACATGCAAATAAGTTCTCACTAACCAAAAGGTCCATATGATTTAAAAAACAGCAACAAAAAGACACAAGTTATGATTGACTGTATCATGGGTACTCATTTTTTTATCCGAGTACAACCCTACTTAAGCGTGACCATAGTAGCTCCCGAGGGTTAGAACTCAAGACCTACCCCACACTAAGACCCTAAACATTGGGCCCCTGCTACTGCAAATTAATTCACTCTTAAATTACAACAACAACGCCTTAGTTCCAAGATTTCGGCCACATGTATACAATTCACTCTTCAACAAAAACACAAACAATTTTTTCTATCTAAATTAACAAAATGCCATTGAATTAAAAGCATCATGCATAATATATAAACGCGAAACGAAAGCAAAAGGCGAGAACGGATTTAAACCTTGTCTACGTCCCTCTCAACGAGACCGGCTCTCTGCGAATCAGCCATTCAAGTTGCAATATCAGTAGAAGCTGCTTCTGCTGAGTCACAGAACCAACGCCCATTTGAATCATACGATCCAAAACCATACGCCACTTGCTTCATGTAAAACAAGAATCAACAGCAATGTACTCTCCAACGCAGATTGTGGAAAACAAACCAATTCCTTCATCTACCCCATAACCACATCAACAACAACCAAATTTTTGGGACTCAAATTTGATAATGCAGCTTGTGAACTCAAAAAAAGCCCTAGAAATCCACAATGCCAGAAACACATAACAAAAAACCACAAAATGTAGAAAGCTTTTAAGATCAGATCAACCTGAGCTCCGAAAACAGCTCAAATTCACGTAACCGAAACCCTAGAAATTCGAATTTTTCGGAACTCGTCAATTTTGAGCTGAGAATAATCAACAAAAAAATAAATGTGTTTTTTGAATCTGATATGAGAAATTCGGATTAAATTCAGCAAATGCTAACGGTTTTCGATGAATTTAGGCTCGTTGAATTCCGAAACGAAATTCGAAACAAAATCAAAAAAAGCAAAGAAAACCACGAATTAGAAAGAGAAAGAAAAAAAAAAAACGAATCGTTTCGATTGGGGGGAGGAGAGATTGATAAAATTGTGTTGCAGAGAGCTTCGAGAATGCTTCACGTGCGCCTTAACGTGCGCCTCTCTCTCTCTCTCTCTCTCTCTCCCTCTCTGTGTTTTCTCTGTTTTTTTTTTTTTTTTTTTTTGGTTCTAACTGTTTATTTCTTTTTCTTTCTTTCTCGCTCCTAAATTATTTTTTGTTGTTGTTTTGACAAGTCAGCAACTGAAATCTTGGGGATGGAGATAGGGATGGTTGGTTTTTTGTCTTTTTAACCGAAATAATGAAATATAAAGTTTCTTCGTAAGATTTCAAGTGGGCCCATCCCAAAAACAAAACAAAAAATTTTGTGGGACAGAATTTTTTAGTTTAATAAATAAATTATTTAATTTTTGGATTTTGTAGGCATTTATTATTGGATAATTTTGTATTTTCCTTTGTAAGGATTTTATATATCATTCATTTAAATTAGTATGTGATACCATGCATATGTACTGATACATTTAAAAACAATCACAATTATATATATATATATATGATATATATAATTTAATTAGATCTAAACTCTTTCGGTTTTTTCATCCAATAATTTACTTGTTACAAAAATTAAAAAATTAAATAGGACACATGACACAAAATTGAACTCTAATTAAGCATGCACTACCAATTTTGGCACTCTTTCAACAAAATGCAATTCTAATTTCATTTCTTTCGTCATCTAACAACATTCTCCAATGGAATATTCCAAATTGCCCTCTATAATCAACTAGGTTTACAAATTGCATGCTTTGAAAACTTTTTAATTTAGGTGGTGTCATTGTTATGACATTAAAATTTTAGATATTTGTTTTATTTTCTCTTTTCTTTATTTTATCAATTTGCACACATACAAAGTTGGTATACACAATCAATTCTAATACTCATGTATAAATCCAACAAAATTAGAAGTTTATTGAGGTATTATTATTGAGTTTGGCTTATTTTCAGTACTTTTTTAACTGAATATGTCATTTTATTTTAAATGTACAATGTCATGTGGTAGTGGATTTTAATCTCCATATTTTATTTTATTAGTGGATGATGTGAAAATTTTTCATTAAAACAAAAGAGATTCCAGTTAAAAAAGTACTAAATGTAAGCCAAATTCATTATTATTAGTTGTGGTAGGAGAGATTAAATTTTGTAAGAATGTGGTGTAAAACTCATGTTTTACCTCTCCAATCTCAACATATCACAGAATCTTATTATGTATTTAAGAATAAGTACAACCACATATAATTAATTATAATACTCATATATAAATCCAATCAAATTGAAAGTTTATTGAGACATTATTAGATGTGGTAAGATGTATTGAATTTTAAGTAAAATACTAATATATCAATATTTTATTAGATGGTGTAAAATGTGAGTTTTACACCCCATCCTTACCAAATTTGGACTCATGGTAAGATATATTAAATTTTAAGTAAATTGTTGATGTGACAATCTCTTATTGAATGGTATAAAACATATGTTTGACACTTCATCCTTACCAAATTCAGACTCTTTTTTATTTTATTTTTTTCTTCTCATTTTCTACCTTAATTTATGAGAGGAATAATTTCTAGAACACAATTTAACCAAAAAAAAAAAAAAAAACAAAAGAGAGTCTAGAACACGATGTTTTTCATAGTCTTTTCTTTTTTAAAAAGAGAATAACATGTAATATCACTAAATTAATTAAGCATATTCTAGTAGTATAGCACTTATGAAAATGATGTTAATTATAGGTTCTAGTTAAATTTATCACCTCAATAATTAATATATATATATATATATATATATATAAAAGAAGGATGTTTATGACCATGACATGATGACATTATTTCTACATTTGAGATAAGTGTTTTTGGCAAATGAAGGGATTGTTTGGTAATGTTGTTCTAGTAATGTTGTTTGTATTTTTTGTAAATACGTATAGGTGAAAAAGTGTATAAATATATGTATAATATTGTTTAAAAAATGAAAAATGTTGCTTAAAATGTCATACCTAAAGTCTCCTGAAATTTCTGCTTCTTTTTTACTAAAAATTCCAAAAATTTAGGTGCGAAGTGGGCTGGCGGGAAAATTTGAGTGTGTAAACATTAAAATAGTGTTCATGCTTCTGTAAAATAAAGAAATAGACATTATACAGTTGTAATAATTGACAATTCTATGATTCTATATGCCTAAGAAAGGAATTTTTTTATTTATTTAAAAAAATAAGACTTTTTTTAGCAACAAGGGGTCGGGTTTTTTTTTTTTTTTTTGCTCTCATTTTTCTATTTAAAGAAGGGTTGGACAATGTCACAGTGAAAAGAAGAAGAAGGATCACATAAAAAAATAAAGGTCACTTAACTTCAAAATGTAATAGTCTACTTCATTCTTTTATAACTTAAAAAATTAAGTTAATTTTGTAGGGTAATTAGAAGAGTTTGACTTACCTTCAATACTATTTTAACTGGACAGCTCCTGTTATTTTAAATATACAATGACAAGTAATAGTGAATTTTAATCTCCACATTTTATTTAGTTAGTGGATGATATGGTAGTTTCTTAATAAAATAAAAGAAAATTTTAGTTAAAAAAATACTAGATGTAAGCCACACTCATTACAAAAAACTCACTTATAATTAGGCCTACCTTAGTACATGTGGTTGAAGTCTCCTCTATTAGAGGCCCAAAACATCAAAATCAAAAGCAAACAAACCCGGTTTCAAAAATCACAAAAGCAAAATAGTCGTAGTTTCAAAACACCTTACCAAATATCCCCTTAAATTTTTTGTGTTTTAGTATTGCATGCTTCATTTTTTCTCTATTATTTTTTTCTTTCATTTTTCTCAAAAGAAAAAAAAAAAAACTTTCATTTTTTAATTACAACAACTATATTTGATATTAAACTTGAAATACAAACCCAATTGGTTTAATTAAATTAAAATGAGCGGCTTGAAGCCTTGGACAATAAAATAAGATTCTTCGAATATTTTTTTTAATTGAGCATTTTGATGAAAAAGATGTGAAAAATGATAAATTATTCTTGATTTAAAAGTGCAACTTCAAATGTATTTAAATTAAACATTTTAAGTTAAGTAAGGACCATTATTAAAAGTAAGGTTGAAAACAAATTAAATCAACACGCAATAAATGAGATAAAATTAAAGCTCAACTAAAAGAGAACGAATGTGTTTTATAATTCAATATCTTTAGTTGAGAGACGTCGTTTCATAGTATGGTTATTAAACAAAGTAGTAAAGCGGTGCCGTTTTGCTTAATGCTTAATAAGTGGAATCAGTTACACCAATTGCCACATGTATGTATTTAGTTGATTATTAGTTTAGCCATTGCCTAGAGTTTGGGGTTAGTTACAGCTTTCCCGCTCTCTCTTTCTCTCTCTTCTTTTTCTCTCTAGTTAGATGTGTATATATGGAGGAAACTCAATGTATTATTCATTCATAACGATTTTTTACTAAGAAATAAAGTTTTGGTATTTTTATTTAGAGAGATTGTGAATTTCTTCATGGTATTAGAGCTGGAAAGGTCCATTCAAGGCTTCCAACACTGAAAACGATCTTTCTATTTCTCCTTCAAATAATTTTGGTTTCAATACCAACTCTTTACATGAAATTCTTCTTTGGTTTTAACAGAGATCACAAAACTGAGTGTCTGAGATAAAGATTAAAGCTCGTGAGGGAAAAAAAAAATGCTTTAATCAAATTTCCAAGGAGATAATTGACTGTAGGATGATGTTAAGTAAGTATAGTAGGAACAATTGTTTTTATTTTTTGAAGAGGAGTTTATTTGGTTAAAGCTCCACACTTCCTTCCCTACAGCTTATTACAGTGCATAATTGTTTGAAATTTTAGGGTTAGACAATTGTGAAGCTTTGTTATTGTCGTTATAGTTGTCAAAACAGAAATCGTATTTTGAATTATTTTTTAACTTTTATATATCATGTATAGTAAGATATACAGACCCCTAAGAGATTTGTTTTTGTAACTACTTGATGTATGGTAATGGGACAAGAAATTTACACGCACTTGAGAGAATAGACGGGTATTAAAGACTCTACATACTTTGTTAGAAAAAAAAAAATAACAATACAAAGCATGTGCAATTATTTTTTAGATTGTTAATTTCTTTTATCAAAAGATCTTCAAGAGATCTCTTATGTTAGAATAATGGTTAAATTAATAAATTCATCATTTCTCTAGGCAGGGATGGAGGGAGACTTTGACCATGGGGGTAATTGCTCCCCATAATTTTTTTTTTAAAAAAATAGTATATATATAGGTAAAAATTTTAGCAATTTTGTTTTATAAAATTTACACTTTGCACTCCCCTTAACAATATCATTGATTATTTTCAAAGTAATATTATAATCACAAACTTTTCTATAACATTTTTACAAATTATTGAGGTAGTAAATTCTTATTGGTTTGTATCTAAGCTCATTTGTAACTTTAGCATTTTTTTCATTTTAATGGGCATAAAAAAAATTTATAAACCTAAAATCTAAAACAAAATATACAAGTCCAAAAAAATTAGCCCAACAACAAAAATTACCAATAATAGCTTAAAAACAATTAAGCTCAATCAACCAATTTTACCCAAAACAAACAACTCGACCCTTTAAAAATTTTTAAAGAAACTAATTTTGTCCTTACCCAATAGCAAATGCACATATAAAAAATAAAAATAAATAAATTTTTAAAAAAACCCTTAGTAGTTAAGCAATAGAGCTAGAGGCTGGAGCAGTCGCACGCAACCAGTAGCAAAGCTACCCCCCTAACTTCAAGTTCTGGTTTCGTCCTTATCTTTAGGGCTTTTAAAATTTTAAGACAAGTAGTATTTTATCATCTTTCTGTCTCAAACACCCTTTACTTGTTTAGATTCAGTGGTAACTAATGATAAAGAGGAAGGCAGAAAATAGCAAATTATGAAAGACACACAAGCGTTAAGGGAAAAAAAAAAAATGCTAACTCAAAATAAAGATAAAGACCCACCTTAATTACTATGGACAACATAGGAGAATCCATGGATATAACCACAAGTCAGCCCATATATACTCTTAGAAATTAGGAAACAATAGTCAATAGAGGGTAAATTAAGTACATAATTGGATTAGGTGATATTAATATATATATTTAGTATCTTTAGTGGCTACAGACCAGAATTAGGAATGAAAGACATCATAACCAAACCATATATAGAGACCTTTTTCTCAAAAAAAGAAAAACCATATATAGAGACCACACTTCAATAAATATAATCATCATCGAAGATCATGTAATTGTTGCCCCTCCTGGTTCTTGCTTCCCTTTCAGCCTACAAATTAGAAACATAAATATGATCCGAATGCATCCCAGACAAACTTATATTGCAAAAAAAAAAAAATTATTACGGATAAGTAAAAAATTTTGAATTAAAGGAAAAATAAATAAAATACATATAAAAAATAAACTTTTATTGCAGGTCAAAATAGCATTTTCCTTTACAAATGAGCTAAGAGCAGCCCAAAAAAGAAGTTACCCTTTGTGTATTGAAATTATGCAACCTTACCATCGTTCAAAGCCCAAAGTTCTATTTGAAACTAACAAAAATTATAGGGTTTAATTTGTGGCATTCTTAAATTTTAGAGTTTAATTAAAAATTATAAAAATTATATGGTTTAATATGAAATTAGCCCTAGATTATAGGATTTTAAGCGCAATTGACTCTAATTTTCCTTGAAGGGTACCCTATTTGTGGCATAAGATGTCAGTCTCTGAGAGCCAGGTCTCTCATTCTTACATTAATAGAATCCATGGGCTGGCGATCTTTGCCTTCCAAAGTACCAAAATGCAAAAGGGTGTTATGTACTTATGTTAACTTTTATTAAAGTAAAATGAAATTTTGGTTTTCATGCTAGTACCCAAGTCATAATTATAGGAAAACATGTTAGTTCAGGGACTCTAGAGTTAAGAAATCTAATCCAAGTTGATTTTTGTCTTTGCCAAAATTCTAATGAATTTATGAAATATCTCATTCTCTCACATAATAATGTAGTAAAATTTATGGTGGAATCAACTATTCATATAATCATGTGAGAGTAGAGAGTATTAGTCCTAACATATTAAATAAATAATTCCTAGTGCCACTTTTTTTACTATGTTAGCTTTTAATATATATATATGTGTGTGTGTGTATGTGTGAAACTTTCTTTTAGAGACTTGAACCCTAGTTTTTATCCTCACACTCCACAAGCACTTAATACTTGTGGAGTGACCATCGCGTAAAGGGATAATTACATTTTAAATCATATACTTCAGTGGTGTTTTCAAATTAAACCCTATAGATTTACAAGTTTAAAATAGTACTATATCAATTTATACTACCTAATCAAAACCGAAAACTCTAAAATTTAAATTTAGATGATTTTAAAGTTCAAAGTTCGATTTTTTTTATATGAGAGTTTAGAGTTCGATTTGATATTAGTGAAACTATATATTTAATTTGTAATAATCTTAATCTTCATGATACAATTTGAAACTTTTGACAACTAAATAATGGATTTAAAATGCAATTTACTAAAAAAAATTAATAATAATAATACATCGAAAATACAACATGACCTAAAAATAAAAATACACCATTGTTATTGATCATACCTTGCTAGTGGCTATAAGATTTTCAAATGCTTCCGTTCCATGTTCTTGAATATAATTCTCTGCAGCTGTTAGAACATCATCTGGCTTTTTGAAGACGTTCTTCTTTCGTGGGACATACCAGATTTGACAAGTTGTTGGGTCCCTATAGAATGGTCTAATGAAGTTTCGATAAACATATGCTGCCCCATTGAAGTGCGGTAGGACCAACCAGCATGAAAGAATTAGCTTAGCATAAGGCCAAATGGGGAACCTGAAAATTGAAAATCAATGAAAATCAAGAAAATTTTAAAAATCAAGTTTAAGAACTTAAAGCATTTAAATATAGTTTCCCTTTGTCACTCTTATCGGTTAATTTTTAGCTCGTAACAAGTTAGGGTGGGAGATTTGAATTAACGTAGATTCACACCATGTTGTGAACCGAAAATGTCACAAGGTTTATAACCTTAGCATTTGGTGCTAACATCTTGTAAGTCATGTGTTGTCCCAAAAATTCCTTTTAAAAAAATCAATCTTCTCTAGGGACAAGAAGGAAGATTCTCCATTAAAAAAATAATTCTTTGTTAAATTCTCCATTTGCACTTCGGAGCTTGTAACCTAAACAAAATAATTTTCTCACGTTAAAATAGATGCATTTTGTAATTATTACAAATTTAAAGGTTTATCAAGTGAATTAAATGATGTAACACTCTTGCACTTCCAGATTCAGGTAATAACATCTTAATATGTCATCTCTCCGAAATCTTTGAGTCACTAGGGCTTGTTTTGTTCAATTTTAGTGCCTAAATTTATTTCAACTTTTCATCAATTGTTACAAAAGTATTATAAAGGACATGATGTCAAGATTTGCATGAGCCTCGTAAACAAAGCTTTTTTGAATCACTCTCCCCCCACTTATTGCAACAATGTAAAGTAAATGGATGTATAAAGTTTCGTTGCTCCAATTATTAGTGTTTCTTCATTTATTTATATATATATATATATATATATATGTAGACTTATCTTCCAAATTTCCCAATGTGCCAATGTGGGGTTTTTTTCTTTTCTGAAAAAAAAAATCGAAATGAATAAGCTTTTAATTTTATGACTCAGACACAAAAGGTCAATCTGCCATAGGGCTTTTACAACAGATCAGGAAAAGCCCTTGACCAAAAAAAAACCAAAAGAAAGAAAGATAACAAAGCCCACTTTTAGATTGCCTAACCCAACGAAAGCCTAAAGGCAAAAAACTCAAAACTCATTAGCAAAGGATATATATATCATCCATAATAGCTGAAATTTTCCAGCCCACATATGAATCCCAATGTTAGAGAGTGACACGGCAACTACTTTTCACTTCTGTGCGCTAAGAAACCTTGATGATTTCTAAAAATGCACAGTACACACAGAGAGTCTAATGTACAACAACAACAACAACAAATTAACTAGCTGCAAACTTGTGATGATTCCTAAAAATGCACGGTACGTAACACATAAACACAAAGTATAATGTAGAACAACAACAACAACAACAAAAAATTAACTAGCTGCAAACTTGTGATGATTCCTAAAAATGCACAGTACGTAACACACATACACACACAGTCTAATTTAGAAAAGCAACAAATTAACTTACAATTCAAGGACTTTAGCGAAAGTGAGCTCAAAGAGTGTGAGCATGGAATAGAGAACCCAATATGTAAGCCACTGCTGATCATCACTACGAGACCTGGTCTCTATAGCCCTGATTGAAGCATACCTATAAAAACAACACACCACAGAAAAATGTAAATGGACACACATACGGTCATGCACATAACACATGTTGTGTCCCCATGCAGAACAAAACACACACACAAAAAAAAAAAAAAACATACTTACAATGGGAAAACAAGAGCGACTAGAGGCCTGAAACATAAAAAAATATTGAATCTAAATAAGGGAAACAAGCAAAGGAAAAGACAGAGAAATTAAGCACAATGTGAATGTGTACAATATAATGAGACTTGAGAGACATACAAAGCAAGAACATCAAAGTTCTTAGCCACAACTTGGAGAAAATTATTCCCGGATGAACCCATCTTCCTTGCTGTTTCTCTTTAACTTTGTTTCACTACCTTTGAAACTTTTACAAAGAAAGTGTGAATAGTGACTACACATTACACATATAACATCAGCCTTATTAAAAAAGCAGCTAAAAAAGGTACACAACAAAGAAATTTGGAAAAGGTTTTCTGATGGGAACTGATTTTCCGGGGGAATCTAAAGCTGCACGAGGAAAGAGGCACCGAATTCTTTTTGAAATCATCTGCTGTGTTGTCAAACACTGCTTGAAACCTATTCGCCCAATGAATGCTAGCCGCATAGTAAATATTATAAATAATAATGTTAAAAATATTACAAATTTTAGTACATAAACCATATAAATTCATGTGTCAATTTTTATTTTATAATTACATAGTTGAGGAGAATTTGAACCTTGGGTATCAAAATATATATTAATTAACTAATTGAGTTACAAGACTTTTGATTTGTTAAGTTTTAAACATAAAATAAAAGAATAATTAAGAAATTTATTTATCATATTGTTGACATAAGACCAAATTAGAAGTAATGTAAGGGAAACTATAAATATATTGCAAAATCTTACATTAAAAAAAAAAACACCTTATTATAAATTCACTAATCATAAAAAAATAATTCAGACATTTATAGGAAAATTAGTACTAATTTAGTTTTTTTTTTTTACAAACTTTATAATTTTCTTACAAGTAGTACTTTTAGTTTTATTATTATCCTTGGACTATTTGTGTGGCAAAATTTGATAGGCTTGTCAGAATTAATTTCTTTTCTCACGTGATTTCTAAAAGCAGCACAAACGTCCTCTGTGATTGGCCATGCTGGGCCACGCAAACTTGACATTTTTTCAATGAATGGCCTAGCAGCTTAGAAAAAGACGAGGGAAAAAAAAAGAAAAGAAAATTGATTCATCTCTTTTTATGTTTTCAAAATGATAAAATTTTATCTCTCTCTTCCAGTTGTCATCAATTAATCCAAATGAATCAAACAAAAAACAGTAACAGTATTCACTTTAAAGTTTTAAACCATTCAAAGGAATTTATGCAGTACCTTTGGCCAAAAATGATTATTGATAGAAAATGGGGGGCCATAGAGTACGTTGAAGTAAAGAGTAAAGACAACTGGGTCAGGTAAGTCAAGTGACTCGAGTCAGCCAGCACATGGTGATATCAGGTTTATTGGCTGCAAAGTCTTTCAAGTCTTCATGTTCACACATATGCAGCCCAAGCTCTAGAATATTTGCTCAAATTGGTTTATGGATAAAAGATAAACCATAATGAACAATTTTTGTTGACACTCTTTGGGGGCTCACTTAATTAGTTCTGTAATTTAAATTTTTACCAATTGACATTGAAAAATGTTGTTTAGAACGCGGCTTACTATCATTTGTAATGAATGATGTAAGACTTTTTTTAAACAAGGTAATTATTTAGTCGAGATTCAAATCACAAAGTTACATGGAGAAACATATATATTAATAACCAACACACCCGTGTAGAGAAAATAATTTGTTCATGGAGTGAAAATCAGGCCAAAATGGTGGAAACACTCTTAAACAAAGTCTAAATCAAATACAAGTCCACCATTGAAGGTTGTTTTGGTATATACTTTACTCATATGACTTCATGTACATGTAGATAGACTAGTTTCTTGAGCTCCCTGCTCTTACTAGTAATTGTAGACTCTTCCCTTGTGCCTTCAAAGTTACTTGTTGCCACAAATTGATCTGTTGATTGCAAAATTGATTATTGGTCACTCCAAGGATTCTTGAAGATTTGATGTTGCCTACCATGGTTTCAACTTTCAACAAGAAGTCCAACACAAGTTTGGTGATCTACGTGTTTAATTAGAATACTCAACCTCTTAGTGATTTTCTATATATGGTAGAGGCTCGAAAACAAAAAATAGTTCTCTCAAAGTTTTTCTCTATTTTATGTGGCCGTCTTCCTTTCTTAGAGATTAGGGTTGAAATAAATTTTAAATGCAAGTAGGAATTGGCTTGAGTTGCCTACAAATTAAACACAACCTAAAAGCAAAAGAGCGTGGGCCTTCAATCCTTATTACACATTTACACCCATTAATATTACAAAGCATAAAACTCAATAAATTTGTCATGGACATAGCCAAAACTAAAATCCTAACAGGCATATATAATAATTTTTTTATTCCAAAAAAGAAAAATAGTTGTCACTCTTCATTTCTAATTCCCAACACAAAGAGATCGAGAGGGATGGGGAAGATGAAAGGGGTTACTCTATAATTACAACTTTACAAACACAAGCCTAATAACTAGCAAGAGAATGGGCAATAGAGTTAGCTTGTTTGAATAATCAATAAATCATAAATGTGATGCTTTCCAAAAAGCAAAATACTTAAAGTGGAGAAAGTATCTCATTGGAGAAAGTATCTCATGAGACTGTCTCATACAAGAATTTTCCTTTAAAGTGTCAGAGATAATAAAGTTGTAAACAGTAAAGGTTTAATGAATTTGTTGAGAATGCAACTAAGAAAGATGTAAGCAATACGGAACAAAAGAAAGAAGAAGAGCACAGATGCAGTGATGATCAAAACGACAGAGTTTACAAGCAAAGGAAGAAAGTAAAATTAAAGGAAAACGACAACATTTTACTTAAGTGATTGGCATGTGAGATTGTGTAAGTGCTATACAGCTGTCATATTAGGACTGGATTAGTTTGTTAAAAGTTAGTTAGATTATAGTGTTTCCCTCTTTGCTCTGTAACCGTGTATATAAGGCAGAGCCTTAGTGTAATTTAATCACTTCTTGATTCTAATTAATAAAAGCATACAATTTTCTCTCAGAGTAGTTTCTAGAAGCTTTCTTTGTTATGGTATCAGAGCTTGAATAGCTCATCAATGGCTTCCGCTTCCAACACTGCTTCAAATTCTGAAACTCTTCCCACCAATACTTCCAACACAGCAAATCACAGATCGTCCAATCAAGCACCTTCAATGGATGATTCAAATACAAATCCTTCAAGCCCTTATTTCATTCCACCCTCAGATGTTGTTTTGGTTTCCCAACCACTAATTGGTCCAGAAAATTATCTTAGTTGGTCAAGGGCAGTGTTCCTATCTTTGAGTGGTAGGAACAAATTTGGCTATCTTGATGGTTCGATTCCTACACCGGATCTTTCTTATCCTTTGTTCAATGTGTGGCACAGAGCAAACACCACAATTCTTTCATGGATGGTGAACTCTTTGAGCAAGGAGCTTGCTACCAGTGTCATGTACATTCACACTGCAAGGGATTTGTGGATTGATATGTGTGATAGGTTTTCGCAACCAAATGTTCCAAAATTCTTTAAGATTTAGAAAGAAATTTCGAAGCTTTCACAAGATTCCTTATCGGTGAGTTCTTATTTCACCAAATTTAAGATTTTATGGGATGAACTTGTGCATTATCAATCTTTCACTGCTTGTACTTGTGCTTGTACCTGTGGTTCTCAAAGAAATCAATTGAATGCTTAGCAAAAGGATCAAGTTTTTCGCTTTCTTATGGGACTCAATGACAGTTATTCCACTATTACAAGTCAAATTTTGATCACTGAGCCATTACCTACTTTGAATAAAGCCTATTCTTTGATCTTGCAAGAAGAAAAACGTAGGCAAGTTGGTCAAGCTGATTTGGTTATTGAGCCAACAGCTCTATATGCTAATAATGTTAATCTTAAGGGGTTTCAAGGGCATCAAGGGTGGAATTAGGGTGTGAATCATGGAAACCAAAGTGGAAAGAATGGTAATTCAAGGAAAGAGAGGTTTGTTTTGCAACAATGGTGGTTTTGGGAATTTTCCTTCTCAGCCTATGCAAGGTTTTACTAATCAACCTAATCTGATGCATTGCTCACCACAGCATCCAGG
Source organism: Quercus lobata (assembly GCF_001633185.2). NCBI lineage: Eukaryota > Viridiplantae > Streptophyta > Magnoliopsida > Fagales > Fagaceae > Quercus > Quercus lobata. The sequence goes on along the minus strand of NC_044906.1, from coordinate 64,568,945 downwards.
AGCATAGTCTCAAGCACAGCCTCTATTCAATACACCTCAATGTCCTATCACCCAGAGTCAGTGTGAACAACTACTCTCTTTCCTTGCATCTCAATCCTTCAAGGAAGCTAACTCATCTCAGGCTTCTCACCAGGCTGCTTCAGTTCTCTCACCACTATCCAATGTTGTTGCTATTGTTGGCACCAGCTCTTCCATGCCTTATTTTACCAATTTCTCAGGTAATCCTTTTTGGTTACCCCCTAATCCTTCTCATTCCATTTTTTTTGCTCGTATAGTTAATAGACAAGCATACAAATCCAATACCTGGATTATTGACACTGGTGCCACAGACCATATGGTATTCAGTGTCTTGCTTATCCAGTATTATATCCACCATTAATACCTTTGTTTATTTGCCAAATGGAGAAAAGGCTTTAGTTACTCACATAGGCACAGTTCATATCTCAGATTATCTTACCCTTTATGGAGTTTTATGTATTCCATCCTTTACTTTTAATCTCATATCAGTCAGTCAACTCACTAAAACCCTCTTTTGTTGTCTTGTGTTCCTTTGTTCTTTTTGCTTTATCCAGGACCTAGCCAATTGGAACATGATTGGACTGGGTAAAGCAACAAATGGCCTCTATCTACTACAACATAGACTTCCATCATCATCTATGCTTGCTACTTCTTCACAAACACCTGCTTCTTTACCTTCTGTTCATTCTAATTCTGTCAATAATAAGATTGTCAATGCTGATTTGTGGCATTTTCATTTAGGGCATCCTTCTTATGCCAAACTGTCATTACTACATAATCTTGTATCTAGTTTGTAAGCTAATAAAATACCTTGTTGTGACATTTGTCATTTCTCTAAACAGAAGAGATTATCTTTTCCTGTTAGTACTTATGTCTCTAAATGTGTGTTTGATCTTGTGCATTGTGATTTTTGGGGATCCTTTTCAGTTCCCACCATAGAAGGTTACAAATACTTTCTTACCATCGTGGATGATTACTCTAGGTGCACTTGGGTTTACTTACTTAAATCTAAGTCTGAAACACAAGCTCTTATTCAACAGCTTTCTATAATGGTTGAAACTCAATTTGATGCAAAAATCAAGTGTCTTAGAAGTGACAATGGGACAGAGTTCATTATGAAGGATTTTTTCAAATCAAAAGGCATCTTGCATCACTTATCTTGTGTTGAAGCTCCTCAACAAAATGCAATTGTTGAGAGCAAGCATCAACACATTTTAAATGTTGCAAGAGTTTTGAGGTTTCATTCTTCTTTACCTTTAAAAATGTGGGGTGACTACATTCTCACTGCAGTCTATCTTATCAACAGGTTACCTTCAAAGCATTTGCACAATAAAACCCCTTATGAAATGCTTTTTCAAGTACCTCCTTCATATGGACATATTAGGACTTTTGGTTGCCTATGTTTCACTTCTACTCTTTGTCAAAACAGACACAAGTTTGCACCAAGAGCTAAAAAGTGTGTTTTCCTAGGATATCCAAATGGTATTAAAGGGTACAAGGTTTTGGATTTGGAATCTAACTCTACTTTTGTCTCTAGAGATGTCATTTTCTATGAGAATATTTTTCCTTTTGCCTCCATTTCTCTCACATCTGAATTTTCAGATTACTCCTCTCTTGATACTAGTTATGATTCTTTTGTTTTTCCTCATTCTGCTCCTAAATCTTCCATTTCAGATTCTTCTTTTTCTTTTGATAGTGGTACTCCAATCCCTGATTCTGTAGAAACAGTTTCTGTAGACACTGTTTCTGCAGCTCATAATCTTGATTCCCCGTGATTCTCCATTAACACATTTTACTCCCAATGTTGATTCTAATCCTGATCTTCTTCCTGTGTCTGTACCTAGGTCTACTTCTCCATTACCCATCAGAAAATCCACCAGACCACATCACCCCCCATCCTACCTCCAAGACTATTCTTGCAAGTCAGTTAGTTCTAAGCCTTTCTTTGGTCAGCTTTATGACATTTTTGCTTGTCTTACTTATTCCAATCTCAGGAAGAACTATAGGCAATTTGTCATGGCAGTTGATTCCACCTTACCAGATCCTACGTTCTTTCATGAGGCTGTCCAATATTCTGATTGGAAAGCTGCTATGGATAAGGAAATTGCAGCTCTAGAACTCACAAATACATGAACTTTAACCACTCTTCTTCCTGGTAAAGTTCCTATTGGCTGTAAGTGGGTCTATAGAACTAAGTATAAGTCTGATGGCTCCATTGAGAGGCATAAAGCTCGCTTGGTTGCTAAAGGTTATACACAGAGGGAAGGCCTTGATTACACTGACACATTTTCTCTTGTTGCTAAGTCAATTTCTGTCCGAATGGTCTTGTCTTTGGCTGCTGTGAAAGGGTGGTTTCTTCATCAAATAGATGTGAATAATGCCTTCCTCCATGGTGACTTGGATGAGGAAGTTTATATGAGTCTTCCACTAGGTTTTCACAGCAAGGGGGAGTGTGTTTCCAATCCTGGTTGTGGTCCTTTGGTATGTAAGCTCAACAAGAGTCTTTATGGTTTAAAACAGGCTTTAAGGCAATGATTTGCCAAGTTTTCTTATACATTGCTGAATTTTGGCTTTGTTCAATCTAAGGCAGACTATTCCTTGTTTACCTTCACTAAAGTATCTTCATTTACTGTTTTATTAGTATAGGTTGATGATATCTTGCTCACTGGCAATGACCCTGGTTGTATTACTGATTTGAAGCATCTGTTTGATACTAAGTTTGGCTTAAAGGACTTGGGTTCTTTGAAGTATTTTTTGGGTCTTGAAGTTGCTAGAAGTGACAGGGGTATAAGCCTAAATTAAAGGAAGTATTGCTTAGAGATTTTGCAAGACACTGGCTTCTTGGGTTCTAAACCAATTAGAACTCCAATGGAACAAAATTTGCATCTTGCAAATGATGTAGGTAAGCTTCTTCTAGATGCAAGCCAGTACAGAAAATTGATTGGGAGATTGCTATATCTTACTTTGACCAGACCTGACATCACCTATGCAGTGCATAGGTTGAGTCAGTTTCTTGCTGCACCAAGAGAGCCTCATATGTTGGCAATCAATAGGGTACTGTAGTATTTGAAGGGTACACCAGGCAGAGGTTTGTTCTTCTCTAGCAGCTTAAGTATGCAAGTTAAAGCTTACTGTGATGCAGATTAGGCAGGCTGCCCTGATACCAGAAGATCCATCACAGGCTATAGTGTGTTTTTAGGGAATTTTTTAATTTCTTGGAGGTCTAAAAAGCAAAGCACGGTCTCTAGATCTTCAGCAGAGGCAGAGTACAGGGCAATGGCTACTGCAACTTGTGAGATTGTGTGGGTTCTTCAAATATTAAGAGACTTGAAGGTTGATCATCCAAGTAGTGCTTAGCTCTTTTGTGACAACCAGGCTACATTACATATTGCAGCTAATCCTGTGTTCCACAAGAGAATGAAACACATAGAAGTTGACTGCCACTTGGTCAGGTTCAGAATAACAGAGGGTGTGATTAAAACCTTTTATGTTTCAAGCCAATTTCAAACAGCAGACATCTTTACCAAAGCTTTAGGACTTCCAACTTTTAGCAGATTGGTCAATTGTTTGGGTTTGATTGATATCTACTCACCAAGTTTGAAGACTTCAACTGATCAAGTCAATGATTTTGTGAATCATGACTTGAGGGGGAGTGTTGAGAATGCAACTGAGAAAGATGTAAGCAATACGGAACAAAGGAAAGAAGAAGAGTATAGATGCAGTAATGATCAAAACGATAGAGTTTACACGCAAAAGAAGAAAGTAAAATTAAAGGAAAATGACAACATTTTACTTAAGTGATTGGCACGTGAGTAGTTGGCACGTGACATTGTGTAAGTGCTGTACAACTGTCATATTAGGGCTGGATTAGTTTGTTAAAAGTTAGTTAGATTAGTGTGTTTCCCTCTTTGCTTTGTAACCGTGTATATAAAGCAGAGCCTAGTGTAATTTAGTCACTTCTTGATTCTAATCAATAAAAGCATACAATTTTCTCTCAGAGTAGTTTCTAGAAGCTTTCTTTGTTAGAATTTAAAAAGTTTCTCACAAGAATAGTTCTCGTCTAACCTGTTTCACGAGTTTTAAAGATTGCATGAAGTGTTTCTTGAGCTTCAGCCCATATAGGGATCACCCGAGTCCAAAATCTCAATCCAAACTGTATATGATGACGTTTGGATTATGATTTCTACAGACAGTTGCAACGCAAAGTTTTGATATTCTCTATTGACGTTTTTTTTGTTTATTTCTTGTGAGTGTGAAACAATTAAGGTTGATACATGGAAGGTAATTGGTGAGTACTCAAGCCCATAGACAAAAAAAGTAAAGTTGAATAACATGATGATGACGGCATAAATTCCTTTATTAGGAATCACTCACTCATAACTAATGTTGCATGTCTAGACTAAAGAGATCAAATGGATAGGTCTAATGGTTCTCAAGATCTAATGAGATTCATGAGGTCTTGCTTTAAGTGTTGTGACCAAATTTTTTCCTACTTTTTTAACTCTTGAGAAATTACTCGAAACCTTGGTCAATGAACAATCTCATGAGCTATTTAAGATTTACGTAAATTTAAATTGGTAGAAATTATTGGCTAATGTTATACCACTTAATAAATTTTTTTAAATTAATATTTTTAAAATTTTACTATTAGATTATATGTTATCGATACTCTTACACACATATGCCAAATTTTGCTTCCATTGAATGTTAATTTCAATTTTGATTTTTAAAATTCGTCTTTTATTCATAATTTAAATTCAACCATATATAGGGGGGGTTTAATTAGGAATTTTAGGGTATAAAGTATAATTTAATCTCTCTCTCTCTCTCTCTCTCTCTCTCTCTCTCTCTCTCTCTCTCTCTCTCTCTCTCTCTCTCTCTCTCTCTCTCTCTCTCTCTCTCTATATATATATATATATATACACACACTAACCTTTGAGCACGCGCTCACGCGTGTGTTTAGTTTTTTTGGTAAAAGTTAATAATTTGCATCTATTATAATTTATATTTTTTTTTAAATTTTCAAACAAATAAAAAGGATAAACTTTAGAAATAAGCAGTAATTGTAATTTCTTTTTTGAACGTGAAAGGAAAAAAATCTTAAATTTTAGGAGTTCTTTTTTTGAATTTAAAATGAAATTTGTTATTTGACATTTATGATCCTATTTCTAAATGAAGTTGTTATTCATTAATGAGAGTATTTTTGAACCATATAAAAGTCCAATTGAAAGAGGGGAATCCTTATATATATATATATATATATATATAGCCAAAAGGTCAATAGCCCTTTTGTTTCTATCAGATGCTAGAGCACCTTGCCAAAATGGGAAAGAGATAATTGGATGAATGTTCAGCCCTCAAAACATCTCATTTTCATTAATGGATACACCCACCAAAGACAATGGTATGAAGGAGATTCTTAATTATCCTTCAGAGATACTTATGCTCTTGTAGAATGTTGGAGAAATTACTTCAATAATCAAATTCTTGATGTCATACAAAACCTATGGAAAGATTATCATTTCATAGGAAGCATGGATAGAATTTCTATTTTTGGTACTAAACCTTATGCTACTGCCGACATCTACAGATAACTGATTTCAGAAATCCAAGAAGTTTTATTATTCCGAGAAAAAACCCAGAGTATGAACCACATCTATATTGCAGATTCTGCAACCAGTATGCTATCTATCACGAACATGAATGCAATGATGATCCCTCATGGGATCCTTATGATGGTTACCCATCAGACGCCCTTGATACTGATTAGTGATTAGCCACCTTAGGCCATTGCTACTACTATTGATGTGTGGTCAATCTAGGCCATTGTTACTATTGATCACCCAAAATACTATTATTCTTAATACAGGGAATTCTCGATGCTCTCCCTGTTACTAAAGTTGTTCATTCACCAGTGTAAACAACTAAACTAGCCAATGCACCTGCTACTTCATCCAAACTTGTTAAGTCCTCAGCTAAGTCTAAAAAGAAGAGTTCTCCTCTTGATGACATCTGCAAGGACCCTGATGCTTTGTATGCCCTTCTTAAGTTAAAATAGAAGGAAGAAGAAGTTGCTGATAATCATGATTTAGAAGATGAACTGTCCTCTGAAACTTAATCTTGTTTTTAGTTTTACTGGTAATTTTTGTTGTTGAACTTTTTTTTTTTGGGCTTGTATATTTTGTTTTAAATTTTAGATCTATAAATTTTTTTATGGTCACTAAAATGAGGAAAATGCTAAAGCTACAAGTTTTTTATAAATTACTGATGTGATAAGTGGTTACTGGTAAGTAAAAAAATTATGTGAGTAGTAAGCTCATATGCGAACTAATAAGAATTTGCTATCAAAACAGTTTGTAAAAATGTTATAAAAAAATTTGTGAGTATAGCATTACTCTTAAAAGAATCAATGATATTGTTAAAGGGAAACAAAATGTAATTTTATAGAACAAAATTGCTAAAATTAATACACATATATATAATAATATTAAAAAAAAAAAAATCTAGGGGGCCATTGCCCCTCTAGTCCAATAGTGGTTTTGTCCTTGATTCTAACCTGTATATTTTTGAAAGATTCTTCTAAAAAAATAGACTAAATTTTATGTTTTGCAACAATCAACTTACCAAAATCCTTTTCCCCCTTCTTATTTTATATTTGACACCAGTTATGTATAAATAAAATATATACAAAACATTAGTGTAAAAAAATAGATAATAATATAAGCGCCTATACATTATTTGTGAAATACCGGTTTAGTTTCATTGATGTCTTAGTAGGCCCTTTTGGATATATATCACTGTCAATTTCTTTAAGATCTTCACCTCTCTCTTCATGTGTATGTTAAAAATACTTCATATTCTCAAAAAAAAAAAAAAAAGTCCTAATATAATTGGATTAACTATAGCTCACTAAACCCAACGAGTAAGATACTACTATAGTCATCACATCACGTAGGAAAGCCATCTTTGATCACCCCTTATTAGTTCCTACCGTGTTTAGTTCATAAACAAATATATAATAATATTTCCTTGGGATCCAATCCAAATTGAGGATAGTGCATCAAAAGCCGAAGTACAGCCACATGCATGCATTGAATTTGGTCCAACCAACCAAAACCAAATACTCTTTTTTTTTTCTTATTCTTTTTTTTTTTTGGGAAAAATGAGTGTATCTGAAATTCTTCTAGCACTTAACTATTCTCTCGAACATATATAGTCTACCATACCACGAACACGTTATTTTAGGGAAGAATCCCTTGTTTTTCTTACTTTCAAGGATCTTTAGCCAACTGTTGTTAATTTGATAAAGATTCTAAGACTCATCTGCAATCATATGTTAGTAGGGTTGACTAAATACATTTTGAGAGCTAAACGATAAGTTATATATTAAAATCATTCTTTTTACTGTTTGATAAGCAAAATTACTAGTTAAATATTTATATTTATACTTTATTAATTAACATCTCTTTTGCAATTGAGAATAGTTAATTAACTTAATCTTCTTATGACATAATCAATCTTAAGTAAGATTTTATCAATTTTAATTTATTAAAGACATAAACATATTTCACTTAATAATATATCTACCGTGTGGGGGACTTAATAACAAAAATTAAAGCCTAAGTGTTTAGGGAAATTCATTGTCAATAATTAGGTTGGATTTCTAATTAAAGCCTTAAGGTTTTCTAAAATGAAAGCCTTAATAACAAATATTTCACTTAAGTGTTTAGGGAAATTAAAACAATTTTTGAGTTCCCCCTGATGAAGGGCCTTGTGTCATATATATATATATTTTGTGTGTAAGATTTTGGGGTATGAGGCCTTAGGTCTAGGCCTAGAGCTGCCCTCTCCATTACATAAAGAGTCTCAAGGGAAGATAAATTACATTAACTGCTATAGTTTCATGAAATCACATCAAAATTATTATAGTACAATTTAAACATTCTGAGATAAGTGAGTTTATGACAAATAATGACCATATTTCACCATACTCCTCATTACTTCTTTTCAGCTATTATTACTGAGTACTCCATTGTACTTTTTTCCATACTTTAAGCTGAGGCCAACCAGTCTATAATGGAATGGCCAAGAAATGAATCATAAACCATTTCTGTTACCATTTTAATGTCTTAAATTGAGGGTACTGTATATTGTCCTGAAAGAGTAAAAAATAGAAATGCTACTCTATAGATTCGTTTACTAGCCCTTAAAAGCACTCACCCACCCAATAGCAACTTCTTTAAAGGCTCATTGTAGCTATTAGCTAATGCTTCAAATTTCAATATGGTTGTAGGCACGTAGTATCATCTTTTCCTTTTTACATTCCATGAATCCAAAGGGTCCATCAGATTCTCTAGTTGATAAGCACTGCTACTTTTAGGTACAAATGTACAATTGTTTTTTATTTTCTTACAATAAAAGTGGAAGATGAGATATTGGAACCCAAATTCTTCAAAAGTTCAAATAAACAATACTCTTGACACTTGTAATTATAACTTGCAATATTATTATATTACACACTTTTCTTCAATTTGACTATACCAGCATAGCAAGACCATTTTTGCTGATGATCATGTGGTCCGAAATAGATGCATGATGAAATTTAAATATATGGTCTAGGCTAGGCCCACGTTATGGTCGATCTAACTATTGTTTACAGTGATCCTTTACAACTTTCCTTTCATATTCAAATTTCCTTTTCCATGGAGTAAAAGGAAATATGTAGATAAGAGGTAGGGTATCTATTTTGAAACAAAGGAGAATGACAGTACCGTTAAACCTGAAATATGGTACGTAGGATAATTGATTTTTTTTTTTTTGGGTGAGAAATTGAAGGAGAATTACAATTATATATATATATATATATATAAAATATATAGTTGAGGAAGGAGATTTGAGGTTCAAACTACAGATATAACTTATAAGACACATAAATGATACTATTACAATTGGACCATCACTTAAACCCCTCAGTACTAATAAACCAAAACCAGAAATATATAATATACAATTTCCATCATACATAAGATACAGCACCTTAATATTTGTACTTAAGTTCTATCTTATTTCAACACACAAGAAATTAGAAGGATATTTAAAGACACTACATGTACAGTGAGTTGAATGAATTAGAAACAAAGTAATTGTTTGCTAACATTAAAATGATTGTGTGACACAATAGATGGCAATGCATGAAGACTCATTCGTTGGTATCAAATGCATAATAGAGTGATTAATTTCATGCCTTTCATATTCCATGGTGTATATTGACCTTGGTGGGGGTGTCTAAATGCCCTGGTATTGTAGTATCATGTCTACCAATGCTAATTGGTGGTAGTTCCTCCAAATATAACTCAATACAAACCATCAGTCATGATGTTCCACTCTTTTAAGACAATGTTACATTCTGATTACTCAACAGAATCATGGTGGATGAGACTTACTAAACAAGGTTAATTGGTACCTGATACTACATTAATATGTAAAATTATTTATACCCACATACCTTAACTAGAAGAAGCAGGTGAAACCAAAGAGACAAGCCTCTTATGTCAAGATAGTTTCAATTCAATTGATTAGTTGCTTTTTACCTAGAAATTAGGGTTACACTTTTAAAAAAACCAGTTCTTCTAGTTTTATCTGAACAAACCAATCTTTCATGAACAATCATTAATTCTAAAAGGCCTAAAAAGCAAAAAAAATAAGCAGTTATCCAATTAAATGTCATCCATCTCAGATTGTGAGTAAAAGTAGCAACTTGCAAAAAATTTAGAGGTATATATATATCCGAAATAGAGCTAGATGTGAGTGATTTGCAGATATAACTTTGCAATTCCAATTAAATTATGTAGTTATCAATAAAAGCAAATACAATGGTAATGATAATGATAATGTTAATTCTAGTAATAACCACCATGACAATTGCAATAATAACAACAACAACATTGCAAATATATAAAACCAAAAATGCTTAATCCTAAAGGATTGTTATAGGTGTGACTAATAATAACTATCTGGTGAATCTAGGCAGGTTAAGCAGCTTGATTTTTATAATCTTAGCATTTGGTGCTAACATCTCGTGAGTCGTGTGTTGTCCCAAAAATTCCTCTCAAAAAAATCAATCTTCTCTAGGGACAATAAGGAAGATTCTCCATTTAAGATTAAAAATTCTTTGTTAAATTCTCCATTCGTGCTTCGGCGCTTGTAGCCTAAAGAAAATAATTGTCTCACATTAAAATAGATGCATTTTATAATTAATACAAATTTAAAGGTTTATCAAGTGAATTAAATGATGTAACACTCTTGCGCTTCCATATTCAGGTGATAACATCTTAATATATCATCTCTCGGAAATCTTTGAGTAACTAGGGCTTGTTTTTTTCAATTTTAGTGCCTAAATTTCTTTCAACTCTTCACCAAATGTTACAAAAGTATTATAAAGGACATGATGTCAAGATTCGCATGAGCCTTGAAACCAAAGCTTTTTTGAATCACTCTCCCCCCACTTATTGCAACAATGTAAAGTAAATGGATGTATAAAGTTTCGTTGCTCCAGTTATTTCATCCTTTAATTTTTATTGGTTGTAGACTTATCTTCCAAATTTCCCAATGTGGGGCTTTTTCTTTTTTGAAAAAAAAAAAATCTAAATGAACAAGCTTTTAATTTTACAACTCAGACACAAAAGGTCAACCTGCCATAGGGCTTTTACAACAGATCAGGAAAAGCCCTTGACAAAAAACAACCAAAAGAAAGAAAGATAGCAAAGCCCACTTTTAGATTGCCTAACCCAACTAAAGCATAAAGGCAAAAAACTTAAAACTCATTGGCAAAGGATGTATATATATATCATCCATAATAGCTGAAATTTGCCAGCCCACGTCTGAATCCCAATGTTAGAGAGTGACACTGCAAATATTTTTCATTTCTGTGCTCTAAGAAACCTTGATGATTTCTAAAAATGCACAGTACACACAGAGTCTAATGTAGAACAACAACAAATTAACTAGCTGCAAACTTGTGATGATTCCTAAAAATGCACAGTACGTAGCACATAAACACAAAGTCTAATGTAGAACAACAACGACAACGACGACAACAACAACAACAACAAATTAACTAGCTGCAAACTTGTGATGATTCCTAAAAATGCACAGTACGTATACGTAACACACATACACACAGTCTAATTTAGAAAAGCAACAAATTAACTTACAATTCAAGGACTGTAGCGAATGTGAGCTCAAAGAGTGTGAGCATGGAATAGAGAACCCAATATGTAAGCCATTGCTGATCATCAGTACGAGACTTGGTCTCTATAGCCCTGATTGAAGCATACCTATAAAAACAACACACCACAGAAAAATGTGAATGGACACATATATTCATGCACATAGCACATGTTGTGTGCACATGCAGAACAAAACCCAAAAAAGAAAAATTAACAGGGGAAAAACTAGAGTGACTAGAGGCCTGAAACATTAAAAAAGTTGCATCTAAATAAGGGAAACAAGCAAAGGAGAAGACAGAGAAATTAAGCACAATGTGAATGTGTACAATATAATGAGACTTGAGAGACATACAAAGCAAGAACATCAAAGTTCTTAGCCACAACTTGAAGAAAATTATTCCCGGATGAACCCAACTTCCTTGCTGTTGCTCTTTAACTTTGTTTCACTACCTTTGAAACTTTTACAAAGAGTGTGAATAGTGACTGCACATTACACATATAACATCAGCCTTATTAAAAAAGCAGCTAAAAAAGGTACACAACAAAGAAATTTGGAAAAGTTTTTCTGATGGGAACTGATTTTCCGGGGGAATCTAAAGCTGCACGAGGAAAGAGGCCCCGAATTCTTTTTGAAATCATCTGCTGTATTATCAAACACTGCTTGACACCTATTCACCCAATGAATGCTAGCCGCATAGTAAATACTATAAGTAACAATGTTAAAAATATTACATATTTTACTATATAAACCATATAAATTTATGTGTCAATTTTTATTTTTATAATTAAATAGTTGAGGAAAATTTGAACCTTGGGTATCAAAACATCAAGAGATACTAAGTAATCAATTGAGTTATAAAACTTTTGACTTGTTAATCTTTAAACATAAAATAAAATGATGATTAAGAAATTATTTATCATATTGTTGAAATAAGACCAAATTAGAAGTAATGTAAGAGAAACTATAATTTTATTGCAAAATCTTACATTTAAAAAAAAAGAAACCTTATTATAAATTCACTAATCATAAAAAATAATTCAGAAATTTATAGGAAAATTAGTACTAATTTAATATATATATATATATATTTTTTTTACAAACTTTATAATTTTCTTACAAGTAGTACTTGTAGTTTTATTCTTACATGTAGTGCTTGTGTGGCAAAATTTGATAGGCTTGTCAGAATTAATTTCTTTTCTCACGTGATTTCTAAAAGCAGCACAAACGTCCTCTGTGATTGGCCGTACTGGGCCATGCAAACTTGACATTTTTTCAATGAATGGCCTAGCAGCTTAGAAAAAGAAGAGGGGAAAAAAAAAAGAGAAAATTGATTCATCTTCTTTTATGTTTTTAAAATGATAAAATTCAATTTATCTCTTCCAGTTGTCATCAATTAATCCAAATGAATCAAACAAAAAACAGTAACAGTATTCACTTTAAAGTTTTAAACCATTCAAAGAAATTTATGCAGTACCTATGGCCTAAAATGATTGCTGATAGAAAATGGGGGGCCATGGAGTACGTACGTTGAAGTAAAGACAACTGGGTCAGGTAAGTCAAGTGACTCGAGTCAGCCAGCACATGGTGATATCAGGTTTATTGGCTGCAAAGTCTTTCAAGTCTTCATGTTCACACATATGCAATGCAGCCCAAGCACTTGAATATTTGCTCAAATTGGTTTATGGATAAAAGATAAACCATAATGAAGACACTCTTTGGGGGCTCACTTAATTAGTTCTGTAATTTTTACCAATTGACATTGAAAATTGTTGTTTAGAACGCGGCTTAATTACTATCATTTGTAATGAATTATTTAAGACTTTTTTTAAACAAGATAATTATTTAGTCGAGATTCAAATCACAAAGTTGCATGGATAAACATATTAATAACCAACACACCCAAGTTTTGAGGAAATGTGGCTGTCCAATCCAAGTTGTGGAGAAGTTGTCCAGGTAGCATGGGAATCTGCGGTTGGGTCAGATTTAAGCAATGAAATTTTGGCAAAAATTGATAGATGTGGGTTGGACCTAATGGGTGGAATCATAATGTTTTTGGCAATGTTAGACAAGAATTAATAAAAAAGAAGGAAGTGTTGAGAAAGGCCGAATTGGAAGCTCAAGTCAGTGGAGTTAATCACAGGATAAGGGAGCTAAAAACGGAAATTGATGTTCTCATGGATAGGGAGGCGAGAATGTGGACTCAAAGGTCAAGACTATTGTGGGCTAGTCAAGGGGATAAGAATATGAGATATTTCCATAGTCGGGCAACAAAAAGATTTCGGAAAAATCAGATTCAGGGTATTAGGGATGAGATGGATGGTTGGAGAACTGAACCGGATGAGATTGCAACAGTCTTGACAGGTTATTATTAGAATCTATTCTCAACTTCCTCTCCTAAAAATTTCAGCAATGTGTTAGAGCATGTCCCTCAACTAATCATGGATGAGATGAATTCATACCTATCAAGTGAGTTCTTGGAGTGTGAAGTTTCAGCAGCTTTGAAGCAGATGACCCCACTTAAAGCATCGGGTCCGGATGGAATGCCACCTCTCTTCTATCAACATTTTTGGGGATTAGTAGACAAGGATGTGACCTCCTCCATTTTATGTTGGCTAAACACAGGTACTCTACCCCACCCTGTTAATCACACTTTAATCACACTCATCCCAAAGACTGAAAATCCAGAATATGTTACTCATTTTCGTCCTATTAGTCTTTGTAATGTGTTGTATAAAATTTTCTCTAAAATTTTAGCCAATCGATTAAAAAGTATCCTCCCCACAATTGTCACTGAGCACCAATTTGCATTTACCAAAGATAGATTGATTTCTGACAATATCTTAGTTGCCTTTGAAACACTACATGGTTTACAAAAATACAAGTCTGATTCTTCGGGATACATGGCTCTTAAATTGGATATGAGCAAGACATATGGCCGGGTTGAGTGGATTTTCCTGGAGGAAATCATGAGGAAGATGGGATTTAATGAGAGATGGATTAGTCTGACCATGGTTTGTGTTAAAACAGTGACATACTCTATTTTAGTGAATGGAGAACCAAGAGGCCTAATTCACCCATCTAGAGGCATTAGACAGGGTGACCCCCTATCCCCCTTCCTTTTCTTGCTGTGTATTGAAGGGTTGAATGGGTTGATCAAAAATGCAGAGTTAAAGGGTGATATTCATGGTTTCTCTCTTTGCAGGAGGGGTCCAAAACTAACTCATCTCTTATTTGTAGATGATAGTCTTCTATTTTGCAGGACAACTGTGGAAGAGTGTGCCAATGTTCTAAATATTCTAGAGGCATATGAGAGGGCCTCCGGTCAAAAGATGTACAGGGACAAAACAGCTCTTCTTCAGCAAATCTACTTTGGATGATGTTAAAACTAGCATCAAACATATCCTAGGTGTGCAAGAGATCCTCCAATATGAGAAGTATTTGGGGCTGCCTTCGTTGGTGGGGAAGGGAAAGAAATCTAGCTTCAATTATATTAAAGAGAGGGTGTGGAGAAAGCTTCAAGGTTGGGAAGGTAAATTACTCTCTCAAGTCGAAAGGGAAGTATTAATAAAATCTGTGATCCAAGCAATCCCAACTTATACTATGGGGTGCTTCAAAATTCCTTTGGGTTTGTGTCATGATATTGAAGCAATGATCAAAAAATTTTGGTGGGGGCAAAGAGGTGATCGTAGGAAAGTTCACTGGGTGAAGTGGGATGAGTTGACAAAATCCAAAATGGTGGGTGGAATGGGATTCCGAGATTTGGCTCTATATAATGATTCTTTGTTGGCAAAGCAAGCTTGGCGCATTTTACATAATAGATCTTCTCTATTTTATAAGGTGTTCAAAGCTCGGTTTTTCCCTAATTCTTCAATTATGGAGGCTAAGGATTCGAGGGGAGGCTCGTATGCTTGGAGAAGCATTCTAAAAGGGCGGGATGTTATTCAAAGAGGGTCTAGATGGAGAGTTGGGGATGGGAAATCAATTAATATTTGGCAGCACAGATGGATTCCAAGGAAAACTTCCTCCCTAGTAGCCTCATATCCAATTGAGTCCATGGAAGATTGCTCGGTGGCAGTGTTGATCGATGAAAATGAGAGGAGGTGGAATGAAGAAGTGATTGATGGGATTTTCTCACCAGAGGAAGCTGCAATTATTAAAAAAATCCCATTGAGTCAGAGGGTGGCTGAAGATGTTCTGGTTTGGCCATACACGCAGGATGGACAATATACATGTAAAACGGGATACAGGTTCCTTAAGGAAGAAGCTGCGATGGACTCTGTGCAGCTGGATTCAGGTACGGATACAAACATGTGGAAAGGGATTTGGTCTCTCCAAATTCCCAACAAAATTAAAAATCTGTTATGGAGGGCTTGTAGGGGTGTGTTGCCAACAAAAGAAGCACTTGTCCGACGTACAATCATCGAAGACCCGCTATGTGATTGCTGCCATGAAACTCAGGAGACTCCGTTGCATGCTCTGTGGCTTTGTAAGGAACTAGACACGGTTTGGGAGAAGTCTGCCCATTGTCGAGAGCGCAGAGAAACCAGCTTCTTGAATTTCAAAGAGTTACTCTCGTGGATACTCACACAGCCAAGAGAAGTGGAACTCTTTGCGTTGATGACGTGGGGGATATGGAATCAACGTAATAAGGTCCGCCTCAACCATGTTGCTGTCCCACTTCATCAAATTTTTCAGATTTCATCAGAGAAATTTGTTGAATTCACGGCTAGTTAGCCATCTGCAACACCGATGGTGGTACGGCGGGTCAATAGCAGAACTAGATGACAACCTCCTCCGGCGGATTTAATGAAGATTAATTTCAACGGAGCTGTTTTTTCTAGTGCTAATGCAGCAGGTATTGGGGTGGTGATTAGAAACAATATGGGTCAGGTTATCACATCTTGTTCTCAACGGTTATCTCAAGCTTACAGCAGCACTGAAGTGGAGGCTCTGGCAGCAGCTAAGGCGGTGTCCTTTGCGGTAGATATTGGCATTACCAAAGCAGTACTGGAAGGTGACTCCCTCACGATCATGAAAGCTCTATCAAGTGAACATCATTCTTTAGCCCCTTTTGGGTTGATAATAAATGACGTTAAGTTTAGTGCGGAAAATTTTGATCAATTGCATTACTCTCATGTAAAGAGAGAATGTAATACTGTAGCTCATTGTTTAGCAAGATATGCTTATGATATTTCGGATTTTTTAGTGTGGATGGAGGATGTTCCACCACAATTTTCAGTTGTACTTCAGGCTGATTTAGCCGATTCCTTGTAATCAAAGTTTAGTCTGGATTCTCAAAAAAATAAAAATAAAAAATAACCAACACACCCACGTAGAGAAAATAGTTTGTTCATGGAGTGAAAATCCGGCCAAAATGGTGTAAACACTCTTAGGCAAAGTCTATATCAAATACAAGTCCACCATTGAAGGTTGTTGTGATATATGTTTTACTCATATGACTTCATATGCATGTACATGTAGATAGACTAGTTTCTTGAGCTCCCTGCCCTTACTAGTAATTGTAGACTTTTTCCTTGTGCCTTCAAAGTTACTTATTGCAACAAGTTGATCTGTTGACCGCAAAATCGATTACTAGTCATTCCAAGGATTCTTGAAGATTTGACGTTGTCTACCATCGTTTCAACTTTCAACAAGAATTCCAACACAACTTTGGTGATCTATGTGTTTAATTAGAATACTCAACCTCTTAGTGGTATTCTATATATGGTAGAGGCTAGAAAACAAAGAATAGTTCTATCTAAGTTTTTCTCTATATAGGAATAGTGACGGATGATCAATAGGACCGAAGGGTGCCTTCCCCCCCCCCCCCCCCCCCCCCAAATTTTTGAAAAAAATTAAAGAATTTTTTTTTTTTGGAATTATCCTAAATAATTTGAAAATTTTGAAATGAACCTTATCATTCCCCCCCCCCCCCAAATACCCGATAATATTCATACATATATCTATATATATAAATAAGAAAGTCTAAAAATAAACATAACTTTCATTTAAATAGAATACAATCCATAATATATATGTCAAAAAATTAAAATAATTAAACTTTTAGCATTTTTAAAATGAACACAGATATTTTAACAATTTCCTTAACAAATAAAGGGAAATTTTTTTTTTTAATTTTCATCCCAACACATCTAGAGTTTACTTGTACCACAACAGTAGAAAAATTGAAAGGTCAGAAGTTTTGTTGATTCGCCACACCACCAAGTCCCCCACAAAATTGCAGAACATTTTTCTCATAGTGCTCTCTCTCTCTCTCTCTCTCTCTCTCTCTCTCTCTCTCTCTCTATGTTGGCGTTTGCCTTCTTTTTTATTTTATTTTTATTTTTTGTAAGTTCTTTCCTTTTCCCACTACTGTTGCAGTTTTGTGTTTATAATATAAAAAGTAAAAGTTCTGTGTGACTAGACTAGACAGGAAAAAGTGAAAGACAAGCTTGAAACTTCCGTAGGCCCCTCACCCTTGTGTAGTGCTCCTGTGTTACTTTATTTTTCATTTGCTTTGTTTTGATTTTTTTACTTTACTTTTCATTTACTTTCTTTCTTATTTGCCTTATAATATATTATTTGTTATTATAATAATTAATATATTATATTACGTATGGCATTATACTTTATAAATGTAATTGATTAGTTTGATTAAAATATATAGTATATACTACTATATTAACATGTATTTAGTTGTTTATAGCACATATTGAGTTATGAAATATTGTACATTACTATTTTAGATTTCATATACACAATTTTTTTTTATATTATTTTTATATATGGTCCCCCAAAGATAAATTCTTGACTCTGCCATTAAGTAGGAATTGGCTTGAGGTGCCTACAAACACAACCTAAAAGCAAAAGAGCGCCAGCCTTCAATCCTTATTACACATTTACACCCAATAATATTACAAAGCATAAAACTCAATAAATTTGTCATGGACATAGCCAAAACTAAAATCCTAAAGGGCATAGTAATTTTTTTATTCCACAAAAGAAAAATAGTTGTCACTCTTCTTTTCTAATTCCCAACACAGAGAGAGGGATGGGGGAGATGAAAGGGGTCCTCTATAATTACAACTTTACAAACACAAGCCTAATAACTAGCAAGAGAATGGGCAATAGAGTTAGCTTGTTTGAATAATCAATAAATCATAAATGTGAAGCTTTCCAAAAAGAAAAATATTTAAAGTGGAGAAAGTATCTCATGAAATTGTTTCATATAAGAATTTTCTTTTAAAGTGTCAGAGATAATAAGGTTGTAAACTATAAAGGTTTAATGAATTTAAAGAGTCTCCTTCAAGAATAGTTCTGGTCTAACCCATTTCACGAGTTTTGAAGATTGCATGAAGTGTTTCTTGAGCTTCAGCCCATAGAGGGATCACCCGGGTCCAAAATCTCAATCCAAACTGTATATAATGATGTTTAGTTTATGATTTCTACAGACAGTTGCAGCACAAAGTTTTGATATTCTCTATTGACATCTTTTTTGTTTATTTCTTGTGAGTGTGAAACAATTAGGGTTGAAACATGGAAGGTAACTGGTGAGTACGCAAGCCCACAAACAAAAAAAGTAAAGTTGAATAACATGATGATGACAACATATATATATATTCCTTCATTAGGAGTCACTCACTCATAACTGATGTTGCATGTCTAGACTAAAGAGGTCAAATGGGTATGTATATTATTGCAAAATGTACGAATAAGAGAAAGCATAATGGATAGGTCTAATGGTTCTCAAGATCTAATGAGATTCATGAGGTATTGCTTTAAGTGTTGTGACCAAATTTTTTCCTACCTTTTTAACTCTTGAGAAATTACTCGAAACCTTAGTCAATGAACAACCTCATGAGCCGTTTAATATTTAGGTAAATTTAAATTGGTAGAAATTATTGACTAATGTTATACAACTTAATAAATTTTTTAAATTAATATTTTTTAAATTTTACTGTTAGATTATCTGTTATCTATGCTCTTACACACATATGCCAAATTCTGCTTCCAGTTGAATGTTAATTTCTTTTCATTTTTCAAAATTTGTCTTTTATTCATAATTTAAATTCAACCATATAAGGGGGGTTTAGGAATTTTAGGGTATAAAGTATAATGTATCTCTCTCTCTATATATAGTGCGCATTACTAATAGAAATGTTCTAACTTGTATATTTTTGAATGATTCTTCTAAAAAAAAGACTAAATTTTATGTTTTGCAACAATCAACTTACCAAAACCCTTTTCCCCCATTCTTATTTTATATTTGACACCAGTTAATAAATAAAATATACAAAACATTATTATAAAAAATAGATAATAATATAAGTGCCTATACAATATTTGTGAAATATCGATTTAGTGTTCATTAATGTCCTAGAGTGGTTGGGTTAGCTATAGCTCACTAAACCCAACGATGTAGATGCTACTATAATCATCATATCATGTAGGAAAGCCACCTTTGATCACCCCTTACTAGTTCCTACCATGTTTTGTTCATAAACAAATATATAATATATTTCCTTGGGATCCAATCCAAATTAAGAATAGTGCATCAAAAGCCGAAGTACAGCCACATGCATGCATTGAATATGGTCCAACCAACCAAAACCAAATACTTTTTTTTTTTTTTTTTTTTTTTTTTCTTGTGGAAAATGAGAGTATCTGAAATTCTTCAAGCACTCAAATATTCTCTCGAATATGTATAGTCCACCACACCACAAACATGTTAGTTTAGGGAAGAATCCATTGTTTTTCTTACTTTTAAGGATCTTTAGCCAACTGTTGTTAATTTGATAAAGATCCTAAGGCTCATCTTTAATCATATGTTAGGAGGGTTGACTCAATACATTTTGAGGGCTAAAACAATAAGTTATATATTAAAATCACTCTTCTTACTTTTTGATATGCAAAATTACTAGTTAAATATTTATATTTAAACTTTATTAATTAACATCTCTTTTGTGATTGAGAATAGTTAATTAACTTACTCTTTTTATAACATAATCGATCTTAAGTAAGATTTTATAAATTTTAATTTATTAAAGACATTATACGTTTTTCACTTAATAATATATCTACTGTGTGGGGAACTTAATAACAAAAATTAGATCCTTAAGGGTGTGTTTGTTTGGAAGTGAAATAGGGTGGATGGAAAACTTAGAAGAGAAAATGGAAAGGAAAACTTTTTTGAGTGTGTTTTGTTGGGTGGGGGGAGGAAGAAAAATAAATAGTAGGGCCTAAGTGTTTTCTCTCCGGGCTTACCAAAAAATTTCTCTCCAAAATGGAGAGAAAACTGAATGGAGAAAATGAGGCTGCTTAATGGACAAAAATGTCCATGTCTAGTTTTTTTTTTTTTTTTTTTTTTTTTTTGGCTGTGGGTGGGCACGTTGCCTCTTTCTTTTTCTTTTTTCTTTTTCCTTTTTTCTAGGTTGTGGGTGTGATATTTGTTTTTTTTTTGTTCTTTTTTTTTTGTTAAACTAGACATGATTTTTTTGGACATGATTTTTATTTTTTAATAAATTGGGTTTTTTTTTTTTTTTTTTTTTTTTTTTTTGTGGTGGTTGTTTGTCACTTTTTATTTTAATCGGCCATCATTTTTTAATATGAGTAAATTTACATAAACTCACTTTTTCTATCCATCCACTTTTCTATTCCCAACTAAACAAAAAGAGAAAAATTAAAATATTTTCCATCCTCCTACTTTTCTATCCTCTCACCATTTTCTATTCTCTCACTTTTTCACCCCTCCTATCAAACAGACCTTAAGTGTTTAGGGAAATTCATTGTCAATAATTAGGTTGGATTTCTAATGGCTTAATATTTTGGGGGTTTTCTTGGAAATGGGGAAAAATTGCAAAGCCCAATTATATTTTTTCTTGAAAAAAAAAAAACATTAATGATCATCGTATTAATTGGGATTTAAAACAAATTTTGAGTCATGATGAAGGGCCTCGTGTCATTTTTTTTGTGTGTAAAATTTTGGGGTATGAGGCCTTAGGTCTAGGCCTAGAGCTGCCCTCTCCATCACATAAAGAGTCTCAAGGGAAGATAAATTACATTAACTGCTATAGTTTTCTGAAATCACATCAAAATTATTACAGTACAATTTAAACATTCTGAGATAAGTGAGTTTATGACAAATAGTGAGTAATGAACACATTTCACCATACTCCTCATTACTTCTTTTCAGCTATTATTACTGAGTACTCCATAGTACTTTTTTCCATGCTTTATGCTGAGGCCAACCAGTCTATAATGGAATGGCCAAGAAATGAATCATAAACCATTTCTGTTACCATTTTAATGTCTTAAATTGAGGGTACTGTATATTGTCCTGATAGACTAAAAAACAGAAATGCTACTCTATAGATTCTGTTACTAGCCCTTAAAAGCACTCACCCACCCAATAGCAACTCCTTTAAAGGCCTATTGTAGCTAATGCTTCAAATTTCAATATGGTTGTAAGCATGTAGTATCATCTTTTCCTTTTTACATTCCATGAAACCAAAGGGTCCATCAGATTCTCTAGTTGAGAAGCACTGCTACTTTTAGGTACAAATGTACAATTGTTTTTTTCTTACAATAAGTGGAAGATGAGATATTGGAGCCCAAATTCTTCAAAAGTTCAAATAAACAATACTCTTGACACTTGTAATTATAACTTACAATATTATTATATTCCACTCTTTTCTTCAATTTGACAATACCAGCATAGCAAGAACATTTTTGCTGATCATGTGGTCCGAAATAGATGCATGACGAAAATTTAAATATATGGTCTAGGCTAGGCCCACGTTATGGTCGATCTAACTACTCTTTACAGTGATCCTTTACAACTTTCCTTTCATATTCAAATTTCCTTTTCCATGGAGTAAAAGGAAATATGGAGATAAGAGGTAGGGTATCTATTCTGAAACAAAGGAGAATGGCAGTACTGTTAAATCTGAAATATAGTACGTAGGATAATTGATTGTTTTTTTTTTTGGGTGAGTAATTGAAGGAGAATTACAATATTATATACACATATATATATATATAGAGAGAGAGAGAGAGAGAAAGAGATATAGAGATGAGTTCAAGTTATACTTGGTGTAAATTTACAAAAATTATACATTTTTTACACCGTAGTTTTTTAAAAGATCTAATAGTTGAAAAAAAATCATTAAATGCTATTCCTTTTCCCCTCATTACCTAATAAATACTACAATTTTTTTTTCTCTCTCCTTATTAAATTCTTTCCATACTTTTTTTTTCCCTTTTTCTTTCTATCCGTAGAGCATAATATCATTTTTTTTTCTTTCCAACCGTTAAAGAGCACTATATAATTTTGGTGTGGGCAGAAACTTCAGTACAAATCTATTTGCAAGAAATTCAAATGGCACTAGATAAGTTAAGAGACATAATAAGTACAAATCTATTTGCAAGAAATTCAAATGATCTAATCATGGCTATCCCTGAACTTAATTGATTTTTTTTTTTTTTTTTGAGAAATTGTTAGGAATTCAGATATTAAATAGTACTTGCTCCTTTAAAATTTTATTTTGTTCTTTTCATTAATTTGCTTTATCCAAACGAACATGCTCTCAGTTAACAACTAACCAAGACGCTAAACAATAATAAACAAGAACTCATAATAGCCACACCACTGCAAACAAGTAAATTCGAACGTAACAACGAAACCATTTCTAAGTTCTAATGTTAACTTGTAGGTGAAAAAAAAAAAAAAATGGACACCCACTTGAAACTAACTTCTCCATAGCACTTTCTCAAAAAAAAAAAAAAAAAAAAAAAATTCTCCATAGCATCAAGTAGCCACACTGATTTTCAAATTGAGTAGAAACGTATGAGGAATTGTAAAGAAAAAGTTTCTCAAAAAAAAAAAAAAGAAAAAAAAGAAAGGAATTTCAAAGAAAAAGGAAATAATGAATTAATAAAGAAAGCGAGACAAGAGAAATATTTAATGAGGAAAAAGATAATGTGGAAACTATTAATTAGGTAAGTATTTAATGATATAATAGATAAATGTGTCTTCTTTTTTAACCGTTTTATCTTTGGGAAATTTATGGCTTAAAAAAGATGTAACTTTTGTAGAGTTTCAAGTTACACCTGGTGTAACTCTAAGCAATGTTTACACCACTCAATATTTCTTAATTGGATGTGAATTTTGATAAATCTACTGTTAGATTACATTATTTTCATATATTCTCCATGCTTGCAAAATTTCAAGATAATTAAAGATTAATAGTCATGTCATCAATCAATTGTTTAAATTCAAGTTTTTGTAGTTTAAAATAATGCATAAAAGATGAGTTTATGGATCAAATAGTAAATTACATCCGATTGGTATAAAAATTGGTTTGCATGTTAAGAACATATAAAACATGTAATTCAACAGTTGGATTTTCAAAATATAAATCCAATAATAAGTTATTAGGTGGTATAATATTGTTTAGAATTACATTAGGTGTAACTTGAACCCAACCCATATAATAATAATAATAATAATAATAAAAAGTAGTTGAGGAAGGAGATATGAGTTTCAAACCACATACATGAGACATATGAAGATAGGAGATAGTGTATCTATTTTGAAACAAAGGAGAATGACAGTACTGTTGAACCTGAAATATAGTATGCAGGATAATTGATTTTTTTTTTTTTTTTTGGGTGAGTAATTGAAGGAGAATTACGAGAGAGAGAGAGAGAGAGAGAGAGAGAGAGAGAGAGAGAGAGAGAGAGAGAGAGAGAGAGAGAGAGAGAGAGAGTGAGGTTCAAACCACATATATGAGACACATAAATGATACTATTACAATTGGACCATCACTTAAACCCCTTAGTACTAATAAACCAAAACCTGAAATATATAATATACAATTTCCATCATACATAAGATACAGCACCTTAATATCTGTACTTAAGTTCTATCTTATTTCAACACACAAGAAATTACAAGGATATTTAAAGACACTAAATGTACAGTGAGTTGAATGAATTAGAAACAAAGTAATTGTTTGCTAACATTAAAATGATTGTATGACACTATAGATGGCAATGCATGAAGACTCATTCGTTGGTATCAAATGCATAATAGAATGATTAATTTCATGCCTTTCATATTCCATGGTGTATATTGACCTTGGTGGGGGTGTCTAAATGCCCTGGTATTGTAGTATCATGTCTACCAATGCTAATTGGTGGTAGGTCCTCCAAATATAACTCAATACAAACCATCAGTCATGATGTTCCACTCTTTTAAGACAATGTTACATTCTGATTACTCAACAGAATCATGGTAGATGAGACTTACTAAACAAGGTTAATTGGTACCTGATACTACATTAATATGTAAAATTATTTATGCCCACATACCTTAACTAGAAAGCAGGTGAAACCAAAGAAACAAGCCTTTTATGTCAAGATAGTTTCAGTTCAATTGATTAGTTGCTTTTTACATAGAAATTAGGGTTACACTTTTAAAAAAACCAGTTCTTCTAGTTTTATCTGAACAAACCAATCTTTCATGATCAATCATTAATTCTAAAAGGCCTAAAAAGCAAAAAAAATAAGCAGTTATCCAATTAAATGTCATCCATCTCAGATTGTGAGTAAAAGTAGCAACTTGCAAAAAATTTAGAGGAATAAATATATCCAAAATAGAGCTAGATGTGAGTGATTTGCAGATATAACTTTGCAATTCCAATAAAATTATGTAGTTATCAATAAAAGCAAATATAATAGTAATGATAATGATAATATTAATTCTAGTAACAACCACCATAACAATTGCAATAATAACAACAACAACATTGCAAATATATAAAACCAAAAATGCTTAATCCTAAAGGATTGTTATAGGTGTGACTAATAATAACTATCTGGTGAATCTAGGCAGGTTAAGCAGCTTGATTTTTTTTTTTTTAAATAAAAATAAAATCTTTCTTTTTAAGGAGACAGTTACATTAGGAAAATTCTCCTTATTAATAAAGAAAATTCTATAAAGTTATTGTTATTGGTGTCAATTTAACAACATTATTTAAATGTTATTATTATTATTATTGTTTTTTTTTTTTGTTATTGGTGATATATTAATTAATTTATAATTTTACATAATAAAATTTTTAATATCTGTAATATTACCGATCAAAGAGATTTTTACTATTTACTTGCAATTACATTCATGAAGAAGAAGCAATCATGCATGAATGACCTAGCTAGAAGACGCTACATCTTGGGTTGCTATCAATAGGAACACAGGTTGGACAACTAAATTGAAGTATCCATAAAATTGAGCACCACACTTAATGAGCGGTCCAGATGGGAACAATAAATGGGAGATGTACACACAAGGGTAGCCTTCATCATCACTATTCAATGGTGCCAATCAGCCACCCTTATATGAAAAAGAGGAAGAATGATCCTCCAGTTAGTCAGTGTTTGCACATTGATTTTTGGCAATGTATAGATTGGCCAGCCATGGGGCTCACTAAACCTGAGTTTCTGAGAACCATGTCATGCCACCTGAAAGGCTGAACAAACTTACCATGTCTGGTCTGTATTCTGCTCTATATGAATATAATGGTTATACTAATGAATACATAGTAATATGCAGTAGTAGTATGAGATGCATGAAGAGCTCAGCTCAGCTAGATGTACACAAATCAGAATATGGGACCACTTCTTTATGAAGTGCAATGCTGTAACAACATTGAATTCCTCTCTCCTACCACAAAGAGAGAGAGTGATTGTATATCTTATTACTTATTAATATAAGTTCGTTAAACCTAACCTTTAAGTAAAAATAATGAAAATGCAATAAACAAATCTTTAAGTGATATGAGAGAAAAGAAACAGTTCTGTTCTGTCACACTAAAAAAAAAGACCTTTAAGCAGAATTCAGAAAATACCCATGTTAATATTTTCTTCTCAAACCCTAACAACAACATTCCTCACTAACCCCCACACCAAAACCAAAATATATAAACTCAATTTTAAAGCCAGATCAAGCTTAAGCCCGTGTTGCCAAATCAAAATATATGTACTTAAGGAAAGTACTAAAAATAAAATGAAATTAATGCAAACAAACCATACACTTGTAATTTTGATCTACGAGTTGTGACTTGTTTCACGTCCATCTTCTCCTCCATGATGATGTGTCCCGCTTGCAGGAGACTCCATAGCTCCGCTACCCACAATTGGCCTATACGCATTGAGCGCAGCAAGCATGCCTAAATGAGTGTCACCACTACCGCCGCCGCCGCCGCCGCCGCCACCACCACCACCAATTCCAGTACCAAATTGTTGGCTAGGCAATAGAGCCACAGGAGGAGCAAAATTCATAAAATGTAGCCCACTAGACATAGGTATAGAGCCCCGATACATACCAGCACCACTGTTAGCACCACCACCGCCGCCACCACCACTAGAAGGAAATGTCCACATAGGGTCGTGACCACCACTCATCACTTGTGTAGTACTAGGATTCGGATTTGTCAACATCCAAAACGTTCCTGGATTAATCGAACCCGAATTACTAGACTGTAACAAATACCCACCCATTTGATTTTGTGACATTTCTTGCTGATGATCCAATACTGGTCTTCTCTTAATAACCCTCCCTTCACAATCAGACACGTCCAACAAAGTCTCTTGCTTTGCCTGTGAATGCAATGTCACATTGTTCACATTCACATTAGAATTCAAAAACATAGACGAGTTGGAATTTGAATTACCCGAACCACTATTAGTCTGATCCGATGATGTTGTACTAGGGAACAAAAAACTACTACTAATATTCCTGTGGTGTGGCATTGAAAAATTTGAACTAGTATTGAACAAATAGCTAGTATTATTCCTCATGAAGTGTGAAGGAGCTGACATGGTTGAACCTGAGCTGCGAAGAGAGATATTAAGGGACGTGAAGTTAGCTGGAATAGTACCAGTCCCAGTTGCAGCAATCACCGCTGGCTCAGCTTGTTGTAATAGCCACTCAATGGTTTCACCATCGGACTTGTGACCAAGCTCTCTAGTGAGCTGAAAAACTCTAGCAGCACAAGCAGCAGGCATTCTGATCCGGCGGCCACGGCCATCGACTTTTGTGTGCCTGTCTTTGGTCGATGTTCTCTTTGGTGGTGGCTTATTATTGCTTAACTTGGATTGCTCACTAGCTTGTTGAACTTGAAGACTAGTACTTGTAGTACTAGCAGTAGTAGTAAGAATTGTAGTAATTGTATTAGGGTAGTGTGAGCTAGAACAAGCTGATGAAAGATCTTCTTCTTTTTTCTCTAGCAATTGTAAAGGGAAATTAGGCCTGCGGAGACTATTTTCATGATCATCCATGATCATATAGTTGGAGATGTGGGGGTGGTGTATTTTTTTTTTTCCAAAAAAAAAAAAAAAAAATTGTTGTGTTTTTCTTTGGTCCTAGTACATCTGTAGGTGACCCTCAAAAGAATTGTATCAAATTGGTGGCCTTTGGTGGGTCTGTCTCTCACTCACTTGTGGAGCATGGAATTCCTTTCAGATGGGAATTGGGAAGCTGAGTTGTATAGAGAGAGAGAGAGAGAGAAAAAGAGAGAGAAGAGATAAGGGAAGAGGGCAATGCAAGCTTTAAGCAACAAAAATAATGAGTGGGAATAATAATAAGGGGTGGATTTAACAATTTTTTTAAATTTTATTTTATTAAACTAAATGGGTTTTATTAGAATAAGGGTTTGTTTTGTAATTTTGTGGTTTTATTTTTTTAGAAGAAGGATTTGTTTTTAATTCTGTAATTTTGTGATATTTTTGTGGATTTTTTATTACTCTTTTTTAGAATGAGTGGGAATAATAATTAGGGGTGGGTTTAAAAATTTTTTTAATTGAATGGGTTTTTTTAGAACGTGGATTTATTTTATAATTATTTGGTTTTACTTTTTTTTTTTTTTAGAATAAGGATTTGTTTTTAATTATGTAATTTTGTGATTTTTTATTTCTTTTTTTAGAATGAGTTGTAATTTGTAATTTTGTGGGTTTTTTATTTATTTATTTTTTTTTTTATAGAATGAGGATGTGTTTATAATTTTTATAATTTTGTGGGTTTTTTTGGGGGGGGGGGGGATTAATGTTAAAATAAGAAAAAAAAATATGAGTGTCCTAGTCTTTTTTATTTTTTATTTTTTATTGTGGTTGGACAGTCCCTTGATTCAGACTCCACGTGCGGTGCTCTTTATCATTCAATCCATAAAGACAGTGGTGGCCGGAGCATGGGACCCAAACACCCAAGTCAAAAAAACTGAAAGACTGACTGACTGGCAAAGAAAAGATAATCAAGTGGCTCCCATCTCATTCTAGTAATCATTGCCTTTTTCACCTTTGCTCCTTTGCCTTTGGTCTTTGCCTCTAAGCCCCTTCAGTTTCCTCCAAATCCCATAATCTATCTATATCAACCTTTTTCTTTTTCATTCCCTCTTAATAGTAATATTCCCTTGGAACTTGGCTAGGGTTGAAAATTGAAATTAGGGTTTTCAGTTTTCACAGTCCATTTGTGTGTTCTCCCAAGAATTTTATTCTTTTTCTTTTTCTTTGCCAGGAAGCACTAGAATTCATATTTTGATGTTTCTGTAATTACATATCTTAAGAGATTATATAGGTGTCATTACAAAAGTTATGTCTAAGAATGCAAAAAAAGAAAAAAAGAAAAAGAAAAAAACCCACCTCAATCGAAAATGATATCAAATCATGTAGTTTTATGTTTTTAAATTATACCTACCATGTTATAGGCATTAAAGGATGGGAATAAAAAAGTATATCCTATTTTTTTTTTTTAGTATATACACATAAGAAAGGAAAGAACACTTTTTTTCCATTGAGTTTCAATCGTCCAATTTGCCTTTAGTTTCTAATTTTATATAGATCCTCAGTATCTCAATGATCAAGTTGACTACTAAGATTGTCTTTGATGTTGACATTATAACATTATATATTAATTGCCCAGCCTAACAATTGAAAGAACAAAATGCTAAACATTTAATTATTGGATTTTGGAATTGCTAACTCCTAGCCAATTTTTGTCTCTTAAACAAAACGTTCATTAGTTTTCTTAAAACACATTTCTTTAATTGTTTATCATCTAAACTCATCTACATATAAGTCACAATGTTACATAAGAGAAATTATTCGGTACATATAGAGTATTACATTCCTCTCATACTTAAAGGTGAGTTACATCTTTCATGTGCTAGGAATCACAAAATGAAATCCACCCTTATATAAGAGGAGGGTATAATACGTTGAGTACACTAAGTAATTTTGTGTAATATCGACCTTCCCCAAGCAAAATTGCATGTTTGGACAGTCGCGGATTCATACCCTTTTGTTTCCTAGATACTTCACAAATAAATCCCACCACATGTGAAGAAAAATAAAGGGTGAAAATAAATGAATACGTACAAGCCCCCACCTCCCAAAAGAGAGGGAGAAAGATAAAGAGCATGGCACGTTTAACCCATGTGCCCAACACCCCCAAGTGTAACTTAAAAGGGAACAAGAAACTAAAAAGACATAAAAACACATAGCAATGAATTGGCGTAGTAAAATTACATTTCAACAACCAACATACCAAACTAATGATGAATGGGATCGATATCAAGCACTGTTATTATAATATATATATATATATATATATATATATAAGCAGTATGGTTCAGCTAAATGCATGCTTAGATGGGGAATTTTTTTTTATTTAAGAAAAGAGGTTTCTGTTGAAGAAAACCACACATCTAAAGGGCACTAATAGCAGTGAACTCGATAATGACAATTCCTAAGAGAGAGTCTGGAACTTTCAATTGTGTTTGATTTGTACTAAACTTGATTTCTGATGACACTTAGTCATATCATATATTCACTACACACACATGAAGATGTACTTTCGATGCACCCACCATGGACAAAAATGTTGCACTCGAAGTTGTGTCATCTATACAACAAAGTGTACGTTTCTCTTTCCCCTATCTTTTCTTTTTCTCCCACATATATAATTGTAATGGAATCAATAATATCAAGGTTGTCTCATGCATTGTCACTCTAGCCAACAGCATAATCACGTTCTTCTGGAACCTAAAGGGATGGACAATTATGCCTGTCAACAACCTGCAAGAGAATTGAAGCAAAGAACCATCTATAATTGCAAATTTGAGATTTTTTTTTTTGTTTTTGTTTTTGTTCACTATGAAGACTAAAAGGGTGTCAAGTTGCACATTTAGTTAAATTTTCTTCACTTAGATCAAGACTTTAGGTTCTAATACTCTCTTGCTCTTGCTAAAATTTGGGATGTCGATTCTCAAAAAAAAGAAAAAAAAAAGAAAAAAAGAAAAAAAAAAAAGAGATATGGGTTAGTGAATGTCATAAGGACGCATGTTAAGAGTATTAGCAGTGGAAAATTCTAATTCTACTCTATTTTATCATTCTAAAAAGCCACTTTATCATTATACCATACCATTTTATAATACCTCCCATATCCCAAAACTCTATTTTTATTAAAATATTATTTTTTAATCTTTCTATATTATTTCTTTCCAACCGTCACTTTTTTCCAGATTCCAACGGCTCCACCATCACCAATCACCACACTACCACCACCACCACCACACCACACCTCCATCTCTACGGCTCCACCATCATCAATCACCACACCACCACCAAAATGCTTCAACCTAACTACTTTAGCCTCTCATCATACACATTACACAATTAGAAAACCCAAACCTATTTCAACAGGCCCGCAGCCATTGATGAACGCAAAGGAACTCATGAACCCAGACACCGCCGATCAACCCCAATCACAACAGGAAAAAAAAAAAAAAAAAAAACCAAATCAACCCCGATCAAAACCCAGACTACCGCCGCTAGATCAATGTTTCCTCCATCGTTGATCAACCCAGATCAACCACCAAATCCCACCGGAACAAAAACCCAGACACCGTCGATCAACCCCGATCAAACAAAAAAAAAAAAAAAAAAAAACCAGATCAACCCCTATCAAAACCCAGACACTGCTGCCGCTAGATCAATGTTTCCTCCATCGTTGATCAACCCAAATCAACCACCAAAATCCCATTGGAACAAAAACCCAGACACCGCCGATCAACCTCGATCACAACAGGAAGAAAACAAAACCCAGATCAACCCCGATTAAAACCCAGACATTGCCGCCGCTAGATCAATGTTTCGTCCATCATTGATCAACCCAGATCAACCACCAAAATCCCACCAAAACAAAAACCCAAACACCGCCAATCAACCCCGATCACAACAGGAAAAAAAAAAAAAAAAAAAAAAAAAAAAAAAAAAAAAAAAAACCCCATATCAAGCCCGATCAAAACCCAGACACCGCCACCACTGCCGCCGCTAGATCAACGTTTCCTCCACTATGATGTGTGATATTGATGTTGGGAGGAGGAGAATGTTTTGGTTTGAAGAGAGGAGAGAGCAGATGAGAAAGAGAGAAGGAAGAGAGAGAAGATAACAGAAATAATGAGGGAGGAGAGAGAAATTTCGGGGGAAAAGGAGCTTAAAATATTATTATTATTTTTACAATACTGCTACAATGCAATTCTTAAGATAGAATTGCACTGTAGCAGTATTGTAAAAAAATGTACAATACTTGCCTTTAGCATTCCGGGATGCAATATGTTTTGGAGCTTAAAATGCTAAATACACCTTACATATGGCTAATGCTAATGCTCTAAGGAATAAATGCTATATTATGAATTGTAATTCATATTTTTTTTTAATTAAAAATTTATTTTTCAATAATTTATTGACTTGCACACTAAAATTCATTTATGAATATAGCTATATTTTGAAATTTTTTTATACAATTAATCCTTTTTTGAAAAATAAAATTATTTAATTAATGGAACTATATTTCAACTTATGCCCTTAGGAAATTTGTAATATATATTTTCTTAAAAAGAAAAAGGTCGAGTAGCGACATAACATTAATTGAACTTGTGGAGAAACTGAGTAAACTGATTTTGGAGGAAGGCAAGAGCCTTTTACATCCAAATCTCAACATCATCGATACTCTTCACTTCCCATATTGAGCAAGTAGATGAGCAACTTGATAAGCAGATCACAATGCATGGCTAACAGTGCGTAACTGGAACTGCTGCGTTAGTTTCTAAATAAAGATAAAAGGATTAATTAATTTAACTAATAAAATTTCTTGTTAGCTTAATCCTAACTAAGGGTACAATTTCTAATTAGATTAACTGATAATTTTTCTTGTCGTTCAACAAGAGACTTAGATTCGAATTTCACCTACATTAAAAAAAAAAAAAAGATCATTGATGTCTTGATCTTATGGAATCATCATTGGATAGATGTTATAAGTTTCAAATCTTTCTTTATTTTTTTATTTTTTTTATTTTTTGAGAATCAATAAATTTCAAATCTTACTGTAACTATATATATATCCCAAAAATATATAAATAACAATATATAATTTTAATTAAATTTTGTACGATTTGTCATATATTGGGACATTTTATTGGAGGATGAAAGCCAACTTTGTTGCTAGAACATGTTATTGATTTCTTTTCCATATACAATCCCATATATATATATATATATATATATATATATATGTAACTCCTCCATTGATTAAGGCTTGCTCAATCATATAGACAACTGAGGCAATGACCTAAGGCCCTTCAATAAAAGAAGACCCCCTCTTTTAACTAATACTATAATATAATATAATATATTTATGTGTATATTTTAATTAAGGCCCCTTTGTCTAAAAAAAAACCCATTTTTTTGGTCAATAGAATGCATTGTGTATTAAAAAGGCTTCATATTTATGTTATGTCCTTTTGAAATTTGAACAAAACATATCAATTTATCTACAACCAATTGAGACAAGTATTGACAACGCACACACCTCTAGAGTCTATTTTGTACCTTTTTGTTTTACTAACACTAGACTACCAAAGTTTGGAAAAGACTTACATAGTCCTAAAGCAGTGCTTCAGGATCTCACATAGGAGGTGGGCTCCACACGTGGGACCCACCATGGGCCCCACATGTTTTGTGAGAGCTTAGAGCATTACTCTGGGACTATGTAAGAATTGCCTCCACAAGATTATCAAAAAAGAAAAAAGAAAAAAAGAATTGCCTCTACAAGTATTGACAACGTACACACATCTAAAGTCTATTTTGAACCATTTTGTTTTACTAACACTAGACTACCAAAGTTTGGAAAGACTTACATAGTCCTGGAGTAGTGCTCCGGGATCTTACAAAGGGGATGGGCTCCACACGTGGGACCCACCATGGGCCCCTCACCCTTTGTGAGAACTTAGAGCATTGCTTTGGGAGTATGTAAGAATTGCCTCTAGAGCTTTGTATCCATTAATCATTATGGCATTATCACGTCACCCCACATCAACCCATTTGTTACGTTGTTAAAAGTTTTTTTTTTTAGTAAAATATTTAATTAATTAGTTTGACTTTTCCCATTTTCATTGGTACCCATTTTTGCTTAAAAAAATATTTCCAATAATTTATTTAATTTGTATTGTTTAGGTATATTTTCATTAGTTATCTTAAAATAATTTACTTTGTATTAGTACTATTTCTTGAATTATGTGATAAATAAATTTTTATTTGAGCTCATTTAGAGTGTAAAGTGATCATGTCATTTAGTAAAGTCACAATCTTGCTTTTGATAAATTAGGTTCTATTGTTCTAGACTTTCAATTTTATTTTAGTCAAATTATTCTTTTATTATAAATTGTGTTTCATTTATTTAGAAATATTTCCCAATTATAAATGTCTTCTAGAAAATATCCAATTGGATATGAAAAACTTGAGGGAGAGAGAACTTGAAAAATAAATTTAATCTTAAAAATGATCCATGGATAAATTTGTTACTAGTATAAGTACAATAGAAAATATGGGTGGAAATATAACAATAAATTCATCAAAAAGTGTTAGAGTGAAATTATACAACAAAAAGATAATAATAAAAATATTCATAATAATGTTTAATAGTAAAAGAAATGTTAGCGAAACTTAAATACAAAAACTTAATTAGTAATTTTGCATCTTAAAAAGTAAGAAATATATATTTTAAATAAAATATATACTATTTAATTAATATTTAAATATATGTAAAGGCCAACTTAAAATTTTTGCCTTAGGCTCCAAAATTTGTTGAGTCGGCCTTGCCATTAATGAATTAGTTTCTACTTCTATACAAATCCAAATTTATAATCTTAAAAAAATACATAATAACCTACATAATATTTTCAAAACTAGGACCCCAAATGCAACCATTTAATTATAAGATTTTTCTGTTGATTCCAGTTAATTCAACTGGTAAAATCTCTTATCGTCATCTGGGATTTAAACCCTGCATACACCAAAAACTAATTGGCGTTTTAGAAATATTTCATTTATTTAAAAATATTTCCCAATTATAAATGTCTACTAGAAAATATCCAATTAGATGTGAAAAACTTGAGAGAGAGAGAGAGAGAGAACTTGAAAAATAAATTTAATCTAAAAAATATCCATGGATAAATTTGTTGCTAGTATAAATGAAATATTTTCAAAACTAGGACCCCAAATGCAACCATTTAATTATAAGAGTTCTCTGTAGATTCCAGTTAATTCAACTGGTAAAATTTATTATCGTTATCTAGAGTTTAAACCAACTAGCATTTTAATCTAATAATAAAAGCAATTACCAAGAAGTTAACGTCATAGTTTTAAATGATAGCTATGATCATTTGGATAGAAAAAGAAAAGAGGAAATTACATGAGGCCAAAATTTTGGGCTCACCAAAATCTCACATGTATTGGTCCCTACCAATGGCAGTGGTGGTACGTACTATATATCTAAAATAAACAACATTGACAGCCTCATTGAAGTGATATATAATAGGACCATTGATTAAGCTCACAATGGCTTTGCCATGAGATTTCACGTGTGTTGTTACCTACAAATGCCAGTGATGAAGAAAGCTTACCGTCCATATTGGCTTAATCATAAGAACAATTTTGTCGGAATGTTGGTGGTTACCGAGCTATAATATTATATCATTTTCGTCCTATTTCAGGTCAAGCCGGTCGCTAGTTTTGAAAGTCACACACAGATCCATGACTGTTCATCTACAATTTTCAGCCATGTTTGTAATATCTTGACCATGATAAATTGTTGAATTTACGTTTATGGTTGCACTATATATGGTCCAAGATGATCCACAAGCATCCATGCTACAGTGCACAAGAAAAAAAAAAGTCAAGAAGATATCTTTGCTTTTGTTTTTGGGGAAATTTACTTAAAAAGGTCCACTGTATATATCATGTTTCAAGATTAGGTCCTAGGTTTTTGATGTTGTGAATTGAAGTATCAAATTCGTGAAATTATTTCAATTTGAAGTGCTTGTCCATTTTTGTTGTTCGTTCATTATTCTGGATGGTAACATAATAGAGAAAAAGGGAAACCGTTAATAAAACTTCATATTTTTCCTAGGTAATCAATTTTGTGGCATTTCTTGCTGATGAGTTCCATGTGCTGGGACTCACAAAAAGAGTCGAGATGTCTTTGCTTTTGTTTTTGGGGAAATTACTTAAAAGGTCCCCAGTATATATCATGTTTCAGATTAGGTCCTAGGTTTTCAATATTGTGAATTAAAGCATCAAACTCATGAAAACGTATCAATTTGAAGTTCTTGTCCATTTTTGTTATTCGTTCATTATACTGGGTAGTAACAGAGTAGAGAAAAAAAGGAAACCATTGATAAAACTTCAGATTTTTCCTAGGCAACCGGTTTTGAGTTTTTGGCAACACTGCTTTCTAATCACTCTAAACAAAACTTCTTTATCAGTGGTAGCTCTAATCACTCTAAACAAAACTTCTTTATCAGTGGTAGCTGTTAAAATGATATATATAAACGAGCACCAAGTGAAACGCAAAGTTTAATCATAATTAATGATGGAAAAAGTTAACAGACTCCCTAAATTTGGGACACAATATGAAGTATGATATAAATTTTAGTCTTTTTACTTAATTTCTTTTTTGTTTTTTTGGCTAAATTACAAATTGCATTGTCTAATTTTATCTAAAATTTATTCTAGTCCTGTAACTTTTATTTTGTTCAATTTCATCAAGACACTAAAGCCAATCCCCTAACAGAAATGGATGGGAGTTTTGAACTAAATAAAGTTAAAAGTTAGATAAATGAATTAAATTAAATTGAAATTACAAGACTTAATTGAATTTTAGGTAAAGTTAGAAAGTGCAATTTGTTATTTAATTTTTTTTCTTATATAATGAAGATATCATTTTTTTTTTTCTTCAAGAAGCATAAGCAAGATAGATGTTGAATAACTCCATTTATTTTACTATGTAGTTTTGTTGAATAACTCCATTTGTTTTATTATGTAGTTTTGGTGGTTAATAATTGTGCAATTCTAATGGAAACTAGCGAAAGGACCACAGTGATACTCTATCTTTATAAGAGTACTATCCTGTATGTAGTCTATATGTCTAGTGAGCATACTTGATAGGAGATAGAGATAGGCGGTAACTAGAGAGGTCCCCAAGTTTGATTCCCGCCCCGTTGGCATCTTTGATCCGAGATAAGGGATTACTCTGTTAGGTCTTTCAGGTCCGACATTGGCCGGTAATGGACCTACTTACCTTGCTTGTGTACTAGTTGCAGAGCTAACTCTTGTTCTATTGGTTTGGTGGTTGCTACCAAGACAATTTCTTTATGCCCATCAAAGGACCTTGAGATGCTAATCCATGAAAAACGATACAAGATTTGAAACTTAGAAGATTAAATTAAATGAAAATGAAGTTAGATGGCCGAATTGAATTTTAGGTAAAGTTAGAGAGTTTAATTTTTAATTTATTCATGAAAAAATGAATAGAAAATTCAAATTGAGATGGTGTCATAAATTAAAAATGTGGGACATAATATGAAGTATGATATAAATTTTATTCTTTTTACATATATTTTTTTAATAGCTAAATTACAAATTGCACCTTTTAATTTTGTCAAAAATTCAATTTAATTTTGTAACTTCAATTTTATACAATTTTGTGAGACACTTAACGACAATCTTGTAACAGAAGTAAACAATAGGACCAGACTACATAAAGTTGAAGGTTAGTTGACTGAATTGAACGAAATTAAAATTACAAAAATTGAATTAAATTTTTAATTAAATTATAATATATACAATTAGTAAATTAGTGTTTTTTTTTTTTTTTTAAGATGTCATTTTTTTAAAGAAGCATATGGAATATATCATTTGATTGAAGCTAGACGTTGAACAACTCCATGTGCAAATTTATCTTACTTATGTTATACAACACATGGTTAAGAACTTTATCTAATCCTTGCTACAATATATATATATTTTTTTTTGATGAGATCCTTGCTACAATATTAATTTGAAAAGATATGTATAATTAATTACATTTGTAAAGAAAACTATATATATATATATAATATAAGAAAGAATGACAGGTTGGTATGCACAATCCAAAAAGAATGACAGGTTGGGTTGTTGTTGATAAGGGAAATCATCATCATCATCACCACTACAGTACAACTGCACTATATATTTCTGGTGGTAAACCAATCAAAACAAGTCTTTATAACTGGTCTTTTTTAGATACCCTGCACTAAAAGTAATGCAATATTTATGCACACAACTGATCATTCTACGCTAGCTCTTCTCTGCTGTTTTGTGACATTACATTAGTAGTAGCTTTGAGCTGTCCCAATATGTGTGCTTTCCTTCTTCGTACTGCTTTGTTATTATAGTGAGGTCTGACACATTTTTTTGGAGGTCCATGCATGAACCACAAAATCAAACCAATTCCTGTGACTCATCAGAGCTTAATAATTGATATCACTGAATCATATACGGTCTTATTATTATGATAATTCAATGCCTCTCTCACTGTATACGAAAATCTGCCTAGATACCAACTAAATGTCACATCCCAATAGGGGTCAGTTATAGACTTTGTCATTTGTTTGTAACTTAATAGGAAAAAAGGGGTTTCGAAGGAATGACTTAAGTAGAGAAAATTTTGACATTTTACCATAATTAAAGTCCAATAACGAGGCCAGTGATAACTGATAACTATGTGAAAGTGATATAGTTTTAATTTTCAACCGTAACAAGTTATGTTAGTAATTGTACAAAATGTTGTGCTTACTATCAAGTACTTTTGGAATATAACCACTCAGTAATCACCTAATACTAAACTTATTTGACGGGAGTCTAAACTTATATCGTATTATATGGGGTATCACATTAATCGTACTATAAAAGCTTTTAATAATTATCCATCCTTCACATTACCTGTATGAAAAGGTGAGTGATTTTATAGTCATGACCGAGTCAACTTAAACTAAATAATGGGATGAAAAGTAAGAAGAAAAACAGAGCTTTATAGCTTGACAATGAAGGATAACAGCTAGTAATTAACAAGCTAGAGGCCAAAAAGGAACAAAATTCCAGCTTGACTAATTAGTCATGGTCTCAAAGGTAATGAGAACAAGAAACCACCACACATTAGTCCAGCATATGAAAGTTGTTAAATGTTTCCTTAAGACATTTCAAAAAATAGATAATCCTAAGTCCTAACAACAAGCAACAGTAGTCACAGATCACCTGCTTTTAGACCACAAGTGAAAGAAAGAGTCCCTTTTCAGTCTTTGTCTCTATGATATAGACTTTTCCTGTTGACCATGCCAATCTCGTTGCTGGATTCATCAAATCAGTTTTTGTTTTTTCATATTGTGCATGGTGCCATAATGTGTACAACTAACCATTAGTAAAAGAAATTGACAACTCTGGTTGAGCATCTCACAATAATGTCGGCAATATGTAAGAGGCATGATTGAGGCACATTAGCATAACGAGAAATGCTGGGTCAACAATATTTTTACAACAAATTTTAAGCGTCAAACTATTGCTGATTGGTAAAAAATTGATATCAATGGTAAACTCAAATTATAACTTGTAATAAATGTCACCTAGAATTTATTATGAAAGTGTCGTGGATGTAAAATTATTCTTAGATTCTTGGCCGATAGCTACTGCAAACTAATTTCCATGAGCCACAATAAGTACCTAACTTGCATCACTTTGTAAAGTTCATATTAAAAAATTGAACTTCACTAATAGACAATACACACGTTGCTCTTTTTATTAATTTATTTTTATCCAAAATTAATTAGAGGGAATCTTATCCAAAGATTTGAATGCAAATTTTTTT
The DNA here is from genome assembly GCF_001633185.2 of Quercus lobata. Taxonomy (NCBI): domain Eukaryota; kingdom Viridiplantae; phylum Streptophyta; class Magnoliopsida; order Fagales; family Fagaceae; genus Quercus; species Quercus lobata. The sequence continues at coordinate 64,529,407 of NC_044906.1, read as the reverse complement.
TGGAAAGAGCCAAAAGCGTCACTAGTAAAAAATATAAAAAGCTCTTGACTAATAGGCACTTTGCTCCCCATTTCTTCATTTAAAAGTTATCATAGTTTCTTAGTGAAATTTATAATATATTTTTGTGTTAAAAATTAGAACTTCATTTTCTTTTCCCTGCATGCTTGATTAAAAAAGAAAAAACAAAGTTAGACATTTTGTTCTGTTTATAATTATTATTACCAATAAAAAAAAAACATAATACTAATAAATTAAAATCCAATTATTTAACACTGAGAAGACTTCACCATCCTGCCCTGGATAGCAAGAATGTACACAAATAGGAGGAGAACAAGGACATTATTAGAGCAAGCTCCGTTTGGATCACGTCTGCATGTCTGTGTTACTGTATTTTTGCCCCTTTTTTTTTTTAACCAGCGTCTCTTGCACTGTTCATGGGACATGAATAGTGCATTAAGGCAAAGTTACAGTGTTTTCAGTAATGAACAGTAACCTAAAAATTTTTTTATTTTTTTATTTTCAGCAATAAATTTTTAATTTTCAACAAAATAAGCAGTATCCAAACATACACTAAGTAAACAAAGTTCAACCAAGAAAACCATCTTACAAAAGTGGGCCTAATTCGAGTTGGAGCTTATCAACTAATTAATGACACTATAACGTGTTTGGGTTAATCAATTTATTTCCTTTAGCTTATTTTACTTAAAAGAAATAGATTAATTAAAATATAATTGCACCTCTTTTTTATTTGTTAAAAAATTAATTATTACCTTAAAAAGCGATATTAATTAAAAAAAATAAAAGCTAATAAAAAACTTAGCTAACCCAAACTACCTTAATTTATGGAGGAGAAGGTTGAAGTGGGTTAAGACAAAAAGGGGTCAGGGGTTGGGACCCATTGTCCAGCTCGCTTGATGGTGTGTCCTTCTCGAGTCTCTCTGGCATAGTTGGTGGGTTACCTGACAATCCCACCTCAGACTCAATAGTACCGTTGGAACTATCTTCAATAATATTCACATTTTTTTTTTTGGCAATAATAATATTCACATTTTAGATTATCAAGTTCAAAGTCCAAAATTCAACTACCTCATGTGTCAAAAAATTCAACTACCTCAAACCATATAAAATTACATTACAGCATCGGTGTCAATTTACATTGACACTATATTTTTTATTTTATTTTTTAAATATTCTAAGGATGAGGAAAGATAATGGATGTTGATTGTTGTATGTAAAGAAAAAAAAATTATAAAATAAAGAAAATTTGATATTTTAATAAAATATAGTGTAAAATAGATAATTTGATGTGATGTATTTTGAAAAGTGAATATGTAATGTACAAAAAAGTAGATTCTTATATTAAAATAAATACAAATTTTTGCATAAATTAATGCGAATATTCTAAATAAAGAGAAAATATGTGGACAAAACTTTTGTGTTATAATTTTCACTGTAACCTTGACATGTGTGGCACTAAGTGGTTGATTCATGTGAAAATAATAGTTAACCAATATATATCATCAAGTTGTAAATGATGAACGTAGATTAACCGATAAATAATGATCCATCGTTCACAATCGATCATACAGTGCAAACGTCAAGATCAACCTTTATTCTTTTACAATATATATGATATCAGTCCGTCTACGAAAACAATCATTCACTTACATAATTTCACAACTTGTCGACTCATGCAATTATGAGTGGATAACATAAAGTGATGGGCTGTGCAAGGCGAAAAATGTTTATCACTCATGATCGTATAAATTAAAAAGTTATAAAATTAGGCATGTGTTTGACTGTGTTTATAGAATTATTCTTTCGATATCCAACCTTACCCGTCGTGTACTCCTATCCTAAGACTTAGGTCATCTCCATTCACATATTGCCACGAGGATTTCCAATACTACTTGAGTGGCTGTCACGACCATCCTTTTCTACCCCCAAAATGAAGGTCTGACTCTGACATAATCATTCTTTTTTTTTTCTTTCTCTTTTTTTTAATGCTAAAAAATAATATCAAAACTTAAAGGGCCAAAAAATAGCTCTTAATAATAATTTTATTACTCTTTTTATCTTTGCTTTGCTTTGTTTTTCTTTATGTTTATTCGCATATTGTTGACCTTTTCGGCCTCTAGCCCATGTTGACGTGCAAATTGGGTTGGGCTATATTGACAGTCAAACCTATAATAAAAAAATAAATTTTAAATTATGTATTTTAATTTTCAAATTTATCCTTTGTTCTCAAGTCGAATTCAGTCGAGTTTAAAAATGAACGATCGATTAAAACGATCATATCTTACTTTTGGGTTAGTAATTGGGATCGGTGGGTTGGGTTTTACACTTTTACTTTTACTCAAGGCTTATCAATTGTTTTAATTTAGGTTTTGAAATTCTAAAATCGTCTAAACATTATACTGTCTTACCCTAATGTCATTATGCTAATGGTAATGACTAATGTAGCAATTTCCTTTTTCATTTTTTGAACATATTATTCTTATAATATTTATATGACACGTTAAGTCACATGCTTGTCTCACAAATTTATCAAATATAAAGACAAAAAATTATTTCTAAAATTAAATGTAAAATATTTGTGGTCTTGAAATTTTGATTTGTGAGATTGGCATGTAACCTAATGTGACATTTCAATATTATAACATGTATTAGAAAAAATTGTCACCATTAGTAATTATTTATTATTCGCATAACAATGATAAGACATGGTAAAAATAACATCAAGTCATTTTTACAACTTTATAGAACAAATTGAAAATAGTTCCTGAATGAAACTAAAATTGGACTCATAATTTTGGGACCAAAATCATATTTTGACCTTGACTATTTAAGTACCTTTCATTAATAATAAAATATATAATTTTATCCATGACATACTTATTTATTTTTAATAATTTGATAGTTACAATATGGAATGAGAGATTTGAATATTGGACATCTCATTTGGAAATGTTGCCAATTGATCTAAGTACAAATCTCTCTCTATCTCTCATATGTTAATTATATGAGAATATCCACTTACATGTAAAGTATAAAGTCTTCGTTTTAGTGTAGAAGCAAACTCTTCAAATTTATGACCAACTTTTTTTCGTAATCATAAGGCATCAAATAGATATAGACTTAAACCTAAATGCTCCTTTGGGCCCTCATTCTCAATTTTGTTTTCATACTATTTAATATATCTCAACATTAAAATATAAATACTAATAATAATATAATTTAGTGGTGCTTCTTTATTATAATGTTCAATAGTAAGGTTTAAATATTACAATAAATGATTCTTTAATTGATTCCCCACCCCCCACCACCTAAAAAAAAGTTAGGTGTAGATTATCCTAAACTTATTCATGTCACATAGTACGTAAACCTTAAATAATCAATGTTAGTTGACAGATGATATATTAGTATGATTCTTCTTTCCATTGACATTACATTGACATATTGGGTGGAAATGGAATCATTCAAAACCCTACTCCATTACGTGATACATAACAACTTAGCCTTCATAGCAATCCAAGTTATATTTTATAATTTTTTTAAAGCTAGGCGTGAAAAAATTTATACCTATTACCAATATATTATCCCTCCCTCTATTATTGCACCTCACTTCTCACTTTTTCATATGACTTTTTTTTTTGGTTAAACAATAATTCTATTGATTATATTGAAGGCTATGTTTAAACGCCAAGTAACATGGTTTTATATGTCGGCATTTGTGGTTGGTTGACCTCTCTTAAATAAATATATAAATTTTCAATTGAATAAAAACAGGAAGAAATGATTGGCTTCAATTTAATAAAACTTTTTTTTTTTTTTGGGTAGGGCTTCCAAATGAATATTAAGAAAAGAACTCACTAACAAATGCTTGTGAAAATGAATTACAACTACATGCAGTTTTGCTCATAATAGAGTAATTAATAACTAGTAAAATTTCTATTCGTCAAATAAGAGATATGAGTTACAATCTCACATAAAAAACTAATTGGTGTTTTAGTCTAATTTTAAAGAACAATCATTAAAAATAAATGTCATAGTAGGTTTCAATTATTTCAACTAATAAAGTCCTTGATGGTTGAATAAAAGATTTACGGTTCAACCTCCACCTACACAAAAAATCAATTAGTGTCTTGATCTAATGATAAAGAGCCGCAATCATTAAAAGCATAAAACTCTCACAAAAAAAAGATTCAATAATTTAGGCAAACACCTATCCAAATGAAAATTTTAATGTTTGATTTGAATACCTTTAAATTATGTACGTCACAATCATAATTACTATCTAGATTTTGCAACGATTTGATGTGAATTGCCCCCCAATAATTTCAACGAAAGTCTACATCAAATGTGTGAAACCATATCTAGTGCGCTCTCTACCATAGTGTATATTATTCGGCCCACAAAAACAAAAGTTTTCTCAATTTCAAACTATTTGTTAATCACGTGATTGGACTATAGTATAATTTTTGGAGTCATTGTATTTGTGGTGCCATTTGTACTTCGGCAAATGGCAAAATACCAATCAAGGTCTCTCAAGTCTTGATTCTAGGACTAATTGAGTCTCAGTTTACTTTGTAAATTTGTGTAATTTGGAATTATTGCTTGATATTCTAGATGAAAACAATGACTGAGAAAAAATAATGACCGAGAAAGCAATCTAGAAGAAAATTGAATGGATTTAATTGTGGGGAATTTATAGCTTCTAGTTTGGTAGACAGTGGAAGAGTTGGATTTGTGGGTTTTCAAATAGTTGGTCCATATGTTGCTTTCATAGGAGACAAATTTATCAATTCTAACTGTGCATGATTGGAGCAATAAAGAAATACCAAGTATTGCAATTTTTTTCCATGCACATACGATTAATTGTTTGATAAAGACAGAAGTAGTTGAATTCCAGGAAATTCTTGGTTTTGACATTTGAATAGAAAAAATGTTTTCTAAAGCTAATGCTAAATTTAGGTGTGTGGCTGTAAATCATATCAAACTTTAAAAGAGTAGTATACAGCTTTAGAAAATATAATTCTTTAGGGGATAAAATTGCATAGACAATGCAGCAAGTAATGTACTACTTCTGTATATCTTTCTTTTTACAGACCCTTATGCAAAATGATGAAATAGCATCCACACCAATAGTCCACATCAAGAAAGCAAAGGCAGCATTTAGGCCATGAAAAGCATTGACAGCAATGAAGTCACAATTATCTGACCCACTAAAAAGTAAAGAGTTGGAACAATTGTGCTCTGTAATAAGCTGTAGCCTGTAGGGGAAGGAACTGTGTCTGTGTAGCTTTAACCAGATAAAAAGTTTTTCATGTCTTTAGGACAAAGAAATAAAAAAACTGAAAAATAAACTCCTCTACTTTTTTGTTTGAATGTTCCTAGTAAGTAAAAATAAACCTTAACATATCCAATTTCAAGTTATTTCTAAGGTGAATTTGTCACACTACTTAATATCATCCTAGTGTCAATTATCTCCTTGGAAATTTGATTGATGCATTTTTTTTTCCTCTTGAGCTTTAATCTTTATCTCAGTTTGCAATCTCTCTTCAATTATTAGCATACAACCATCAAATATGATGTGTCAATCAATAATCTTATGACTCAATAGTTTTGTCTAGTTTTTCTCATAAGAAGAACTAGGATTCAAAACCGCCTCATCACATTTGTCGTAAAAAAACAAGCACATGAATATAATGCAACAATAAGAGTTTATATTTTTTTAGGTGTCGGAAATGGGAAAGTAAGGTTTGAACTGCAAACATGATATACCACAAAAGATGTCATTCAAAAGTATTCATTTCTAATTACATTAAAAAAGTATAGAAGTTAGTGATCTTACCTTGAATTTGTTTATATATCAAAGGCACATAACATATTATGCTAAATTGATTTCTGTAAGGTTATTCGCATGTACATGAATGTAAAGGTTTTGTAACAGCAATATGGGCTCTACAATGAGTGAGAACTTTTCCTTTGGTTGAAGTTTTTGAAAATTCGTTGAAATGGAATTACCAAGTACTAACAAAGTTCCAGGGGCAAAATGCTTCGATTCAAAACTCAAAAAGAGGTAATTTACACAAGGAAGAAAACAAGAAGTAAATTACAGCAAAGATTCACCATAATTGCAACACTTAAACAGCTTATAAATTGGCCAAACTCTCTCTCTTTTTAAATCTAATTAAACATAATCATTTTATAGCCGATTTTGCTTGTCAGCTCGACATAATCCTTCTTTAGCAGATAAAAAGTGGTCATTTTGATGAAGTGGGTGAATTTTTTTCTCAGTTGTACCAGTACATCACAAAGATGATTATCGATTAACAAACTATATAACCAAATGAGCTTTATGAGATGGACATAAATAAGGCCTTAGTAGAAGTAAGGATAAAATCTTATCCGAGTATGGTGTACCAAATGTTCATTTGCAATGCCCATCACAAGATTTTTCCAATGCCACTCTCTTTGTTGGACTCATCGATGATAGATGTATTTTTGTCCCCAAAAGTTGTTTGGCCTACAGCAACTTATGTTAACTGTGCTCTGTGCACATGTAGGCTGGAATTGACCCAAAAAACATGTAGGCTAGAACAAGAAGATGCTCGTCCTTTTGGGACTTGCTTGGCCTACTGCAACATATATGGTACTGTTCACATGTATTCTGGCAAGAGATGCTATTCCTTTACTCCTTTTCTTTAGGCCAAAATGAAGGGTTCCAAGGCATGCTTTTACTTTTGGGGTAAGCTTTGAGGCAAAAAGATGAAATTTTCAGGACAAGACTGTTGGAGATAATCAAGACCATTTGTCCTTTGCTTGTAAATACAAAGGCTAAATTTGAACAGAGGTGCTAAGAAAAAGTATAGGGCTATAAGAACAGCTAGGCATTGATATAGGGATGGTGTTACAAAATTTAAAAGGCTTGCTTTTGCTGCTAATTGTTTATAATATCCCAAGAGAAAGAAACAATAGATTGTTCTAAACATTCTTATCAACTGATTGTTGTTGCTAAAAGGGTAACCAGAGCAGAGATATTAGGCTTCTAATGCTTTTCGAAAAAAAAAGAAAAAAAAAAAAAAGGATTGTACTCAGGTTACTAAATTGAGACTTTGTTGAATGGAATTGCTATTTATGTTCAAACAAAAAGCTAGAGTTAGCACAACATCGGATTGTTTGGTAATCTTCGGTATGCTTTTGCCTGTGCTATAACATCGGATTCAGTGTTAAAAGCAAAATTCAAAGACCAGGCAAAAGCATACTGAAATTAATTCATATTTTGCTGAAACTTAACTATTTTCAAGTGAGAAAAGGCAGTTAACAGAATAAACAAAAGCATCACCAACTTCCAAAACATTCTTCCAAATAAATAGTAACATAAACTTTCAAAACATTCTTACAACTATGAACCATTGAACCGGCTTCCAAAACATTTTTCCAGATAAATAGTAACATCACCTACTTTCAAAAACATTCTTCCTGAAAATGAACTCAGTCGAGCCCCCAAGACTACCCAATAATTTTTCTCTATATAAAGAATTTCCTCAAGCACATTTAGACAGAAGAACCAAATAGGTTCCAGTCATTAACTTTAAAGCTAGAAACTGCCAGTCTAAAAACATCAGCCATTGGCATACAACCAGCTTGTGTGGCAGGAACAGCTAAACCAGCGCCAACTGCGCTGGCACTTTCACTCAAAGGGCTGCAACCACAAGAACATAACGGAAATGTTATGAAAAAAAACAAGCAACAAAGAATCTGCATCCACAAAAACAAAATTTAATTCCTTTCATCAATTTTATTTTACCTAAATCAATTTAGACAATAACTTAGGCTGGGTTTTGGATCTCCAATTAAAGCAGCCAACTGCCTCTCAAAGATGTTACAATTTTTTTAAATAAATAAATAATGCCCTGCTTTTTAGCTATTGGCAAAGTTTTTCCACCCAGGCTCCTCAAACAGTAGCGAAAATGAGGGAGCATATGCTGTAATGGCATTTAAATTTTACAGGCTCTACTTTTGGAAAAATTACTTGCAATGAGCAACGTAAGGCTACCATACATCAATCCTCAAGAAAGACTCCTTGGACCTTAAATGTTTCAGGAGGTTAAGAGATTAGAAAGGCAGATCCACACAAACACACTTCGTGAATTGTTGGTACATCCCCTCACAAATCCATCCTACAAGTGCTGCTGTTTCAGATGATTTAAAGCTCTAAAATCTATCAACTATGAAAGATCTCTCATATAAACTCCCGTTTCATAAGACAATACCTGATATGTGAATTCTACTAGCATGAAAATCTAAACATATTTACATCTCTCTCTCACTCTGAATATTTGCATAAGTATAGGACCGTAGGTATCTTGGCCATCTAGTTCATAAGAAGATATTTACACTTTTCTGGCCCAATGTAGATCAATTGGTAGACTCTCTGTGTGTGTATCAAGAAATCTATGATTTCTGGTTAATGGGGATCAATTTGTAAAATATTTTGATAAACAATTTATTTGGTATATGGCATCTAATTACTGGAACTTACCTTATATGAAGGGGCTCATATGCAGTAATTAGCACATCTGTACCAACTTCCTTAAGACGTAGATTTGCCAAATAGACCTGTAGAAATTAAGGAACAAACTCTACTTAGAAATTAAACACTACTTGAAGACTTTAGAGGAGAAGAAAAAAACAAGAACAAGAACAAGAACAAGCTTACCTTAACAATATTTTGTGCTTCCCTTCCTTGCCGCCCCTTAGAAATAGCCTATGTATAAGAATCACCAAAAGTTAGATAAACTAGACAGAAAAAAATAAACAGAGATCATAAGAAAATTATATGATGATTTCTACTATAATTTTTCTTAAAAGTTCATGGCCTTAAATTTAAGTAATGATTTTGTTTCTATTTTATATAAAGGCTATTACTCATCCATGCATCGTGAAAATTGATAACGCTTCCCTACACAGTAGAAAGAAGAAGAAGAAAACAAAGATAACGCTTCCCTACCCAGTACAATTACTAGCAAGAAAATTGATTTGGGTGAAAAACTCAAGAAGAAAAGGCTGCAGGAAGTAAGATTCCAATCCAAAGGGAAATTTGTTGAGTATTGTACTACAAAATTGAGTAATAGAGAAGTTGTATTCCAGCAACCATATAAAGCATATTCTTCTTAAGGTTTTAATTGTATCCCACATTAATTATGTCTAACATTTTATAGAAATTGATTGTGGAGAGGGGGAAAAAAATAAGATGACAGTCTCAGGTCCATCCAAGTCACAATAGAAAGCCCATAAGCACAACAAACATTGGCTCATGCCTGTGTCCTATTTACAAGGCAAAAACCTTCCATAGAATCAGACCTATCAAATCCTCAACTAAAGATAATTGATTTATTGAGCAACCAAATGTATGTTCCTTTCATTTTTTTACAAGTGACCAACCAAATGAATGTTATGGTTTGAACTTTCAATCGACAACTTTGGACAGGCTAAACATAACAATCCAAGTCCATTAACATCACAGTTTTGAGTAGTGAACAGTTACTAACAACCACAAATGCAACAATTGTTAATAAATTTGGAACTACACCTTGATTCCTCACTATAGTTTGTGATTTGAAAAGTCAGAGGCCAAGAAGCCATGTCTTACTGTAGACATAATAAATTATCCACATTGTTCTCAATGGGTAGCAGCAAGATTTGGAATTGCAAGCTAATAGCACTGCAATAGCACAACTGAAAGGAAAAGCTAGAAAAGTAAGACAAAGGGGAAAGTAAATATATATGCAATAGATAAGGCACATACCATCTGGCCAACCGCAGTTGTGACAACAGCAGGTATGTTTCTGTAACACAACCCAGGGGCGTCAATAACTCCAGACTGCTCAATCACCTGAAATTAAATTGAAAATCATGAGTGCTGCCCGTAGCCACTGACTCACTGTTCCATTGCCAAATCAAAGTAGATAATACAAATTGGGGCATCATAATTATATCAAAAGTGGAATCGCCTAGGCTTCCTTTTGAAGGTTATTTCAGAACTCAAACCAACCTTAGAACCCAAAACTCAAAATCCCCAACAAAATAGAATTATTTGTCTCCCTTTGCTGGCCAATACAGAAATAACCAGATATATGAAGGAAAAGTTGTAGATACATCATAGAGTGCACTGGCTCCACATATCACAATCCATGTGCAATCCACATTCATAATTTTCTTAATAGAGACAAACTTCATAGCATTACCAACTCCCAAAAATCAGTGACAATCCAAACTGCATACTAGTTATTTATAAAATTACTGTTTTGATTTTAGTATATAACATTATAGTGAAACTAACTCAACTATAGGGGTAACACCATAGACCTATGCTGTTTCAATACATTCAAAGTATGAAGCACAAGTATTAGTCTATAACAATTTAGTTTGAAGTGGTAGAAAGATGAACTAATTAGTTAATTCAAATACGCCATCGCACTATCAGTGTTTCCTGAACATAGAGGTGCAGTGCCAAATTACTAAATCAAACAAGGAGGACCACATAAAACAACACTTGTTCTGCGCAATCAAGCGTCAGAAGCTAGCATGGGGTAATTTCAAACATACATTGTCCATCTAATAGCATTTTGGAAGATTGTTATGCTTGCATAATTAAAATAGTGCTATTTAGTGAAATCAAGAGTATGTGAATCAACCCATTGGGTGGGGGTTAAGGCAGCCTACCAACTGCTTTCCCTTTTAGAAAAGGATTCTCTCCATTTGAAATGAATCCATGAAATGTATGTCTAGTGCCACATCATTTAAATGTGTGGCACTTTATACATTGCTAAATATATACTAAAAATAAAATCTTAATCGCGAAACAGACTCTCTTGAAATAGATACGCAAGAGTTTAGTATCCTTCTTATTAAGTAAAAAAGAGATTTACCATGCCTTCTTCAGCTTCTTGCTCAGTGGCAAGGTCTTGAAGAAACCAGACAGCACTTCCATCATCTCCAACTTCATGCTTCAAATCTAAGAGCTCGAAAATCAAACTCTCATCACGAGCAGGGTCCACAAACACCTCCTATAAAATAGACCCACAAATTCAAACTAAAAAACCTCAGAAAATTATTACTGCTACACATCAAACAGAGGATTAATAAAGTAAATACCAAATTTAGTGACCCAACATTTTTCACAAGTCCATGTAAAAGTGACACAAATTTTTTTCTTCCCACAACTTTATCACATGTGGTATGTTGTGATTAATACAACAAAAACCAATAAAACAATACTTCACAATTGCTAAGACAACAAATTGTTAATGATAAATAATAAACGGCAAGTTGTTATTTATTACTACTGATTTGTAAAAAAATAATTTCAATAGTAGGTTGAAAAAAAAAAAAAAAAAAACCTGATGATCAGGGACTTGCCGAATATTGCTCACGTCCTGTAAATTTAGGTACAGCAGAAAAGTCAATTTCACAATTCAACACAGCCTCCAATGTAATGTACAACATCAGTGAAAGTAAAATACTAAATAGAACTACAACTAAAAATAAACAGACCTGGAATCTATTAGGGAATGTACTAGATATCGCACCGCCATACAATGGACGCTCCGAATATAAATCTGTACTCATTTTTATTTTCTAAGACAAAAGACAAAGACAAAGACAGAGAAACCTTTAAAACTCCGAAACAAATGAAAATAATCACAGAAATCAAATTAAGCTTAGTAATCGAAGAATTGAACCTGTGATGAAAAAACGAAGTGAAATGAAAGAGAGAGAGAGACAGAAGGGTGTAGATAGTTTGCGAAAATTCGCGGTTTTGTGGATTTGGGTTTATATAGGGTGTGGGTTTGCGTTCAAATGCAGCGAAGTCATGTCGTTGGGGGTGTCAAATGGTTGGGTTTAAGTGGACATAATTGGGTTAACCCATTTACCCATTAAAACCCCCCATTTAACTAATTGCTTATAATCCAAATCCAACCCTATGAATAAACTCAACTTACCTAACTATTAAAATTACTAAAATGCCATTAAAGTGTATACCTCAGCACTTTCTTGAATTCCCTTTTCCCTCTCTAACTTTCCCGAGAAAATTCCAATCTTTGATCAATTTCTTGGCCTCTTCATCAAATTGTAACGTCTAGAGAACACCATCATTGAATTTCAACTATTTGGGACCTGAGAAAACACAAACAGTTAAAAGACCTTCACTTCAAACCCTTAAAAACACAACCATATCTTTTACACCAAAAAATTCACTTTTTTTTTTTATTTGTTCAGATTTTCCAGCAACCAAAACAGAGAAAAGAAAAGTCAAAACCTTTAAACTCATCAAAAACCTAATCTACCATAAAGACGCCCCAAAAAAAAAGGAATAAAATTTTCTCCTTTCATTTTCCAAAATTTTCTCGGCAACCAAACAGAACCTAAGATTTGAGGATCTGATCTTGTACGACAAATAAGACTGGAAATCGAGAGAAATCAAAGCGCGTATATATAGATATGAATGTAAGTGCGAAAAAGTTACCAACGGCGCCGGCGAGGCCACGATGGTGAATGAGATGAGGCGATGATGATTGAGGCGATGATGATTGAGGAGATGAGAGGCGAGTTAGAGCTGCGGCTCTACGAGCTGCTGCTGCTGCCACAGTAGCCATTGCGCCGGCGAGGCCATTGCTTAGATATAAATGTAAGTGCGAAAAAGTTACCAGCGGCGCCGGCGAGGCCACGGCGGCGAATGAGATGAGGCGACGATGATTGAGGAGATGAGAGTCGAGTTAGAGCTGCTTTGATGTGAGAGAAACCAAGCAGATCGGAAATGGAGACAATGGAGAGAGAGAAGTGTTTGGACGCCTAGAAAATGGAGGAAACTGAAAACACGCCTGAGGTTTTTTTTTTTTTTTTGAATGGGATGGGCTTGATTGGATTTGAATACATTGTTTTTAGGTTAAATGGATATCAATGGGTTTTTAATTAAAATCCAATAATTACTGGGTCTAATTGAGTCGATATCCATTTAATCCAACTAATAATTAGACGTGTTTGAGTTCAATTAGAGTATGTAGATTTGGATAGACAAATGGTTTGGACTTACTTTTCCACCCTTATGAATGCGTAATAAGCACACCGAATTCCTAATCAGGTCAGGTCTCTCTCAATTATAGTGCTCTCGTGCCTTGGCACGTGGTAGCAAGTGGAAGTCTTGCAGTTCCTTGCAAGAAGTGGAGTGCCTCCTCTGGGTGAGGCAGCTGGTTTTGTTTGTTTTTGTTTCTTTTTCTTTTGTTTTGGTTCTGTTCTAGTGTCAAACAGTTGTGGGTTTCCTAAAAGGCTTACATAGATTAAGAGTGAATAAGCGAGCTACCCATGGCAGAGGAGTTAGAGGAGTTGTGGAAGAAACTAACGTTTACAGAGGAAGAAGATAAGGGAATAGAGCTGGACAGTAGAAGCACAAGTGCTGCAAGAAAGGTGGGGAAGTATTGTGCTGTAATGAAGATCCTATCCCAAAGGAGTATAAATGTGGATGCATTGAGAAAGAATTTAAGAATGTTGTGGAAGCCTAATAAAGGGGTCCAGATTTCTGAAATAGAAGAGGAATTGTTCTTGGTTGAGTTTGGTGATGAGAAGGATAAGAAGAAGGTGCTGGATATGTGTCCTTGGAGCTATGAGAAGCAACTAATTCTCATTCAAGAATACGTAGGTGAGTTGACTCCGAAGGAGATTGAAGTTAAATGGGCTCCTTTCTGGATTCAGATCTATAACTTACCCTTGAACAGCAGGACAAAAGAGACAGGATGAGCCATTGGGTCGTGTTTAGGGTCAGTGCTAGATGTGGATGTAACAAAGGCTGGAGTACAATGGGGTAAGTGTCTCCGTGTTAGAGTGAAAATCGATGTAACTAAGAAATTGGTGCGGGGGAAGAAAATCTCATCAGAAGGTGGAGAGCAAAAATGGGTTAATTTTAGATATGAGAGATTACCCAATTTTTGTTACAGATGTGGGTTGCTTAGCCACTCTCTAAAGGAGTGCAGTGAAGGGAAGATTCCAAGTGAGAATGAAGGAAATAGCCAGCTTCAGTATGGAGCGTGGCTAAGGGGGGAGCCACTGCGAAGGGGAGGGAAGGAAGTGGTCATACAGGGAATAAGAAGAAGCACAGCGGATCATACAAAGGCTGCTGAAGGAGGTCTGGCAGTCCAGCCGGAACAGAGAGTCACGGCAAAGGGAAAAAAGGAAGAAGGTAGCAATCCCGTGAATGACATGACAAGTCAGGGGTGTAGCTATCCACTACGTGACGTGGGGGCAGAAACCATTTCTAAGCAGGTGTCAGAGAAAATACATGAGGAAGGTAAGGTCAAAGGGATGGAAAAAAAAGATAGAGGTGCAGGTAACTGATTTGGGGGGATTTGGTGAGGAAAAGTCAGGGTGCAAACCAGGTTTGGTTGAAGGAATGCAGTGGGAATCAGTGTTGAATCAGGGGGTAAGGCCAATACCAGAAGAAAGGTTGGAGCCTCAGTTTGTTTTAAATACGAAAGAGGTTGGGCCGGGTGCTGAGAGTCCAGAAATGGGCCCATTAGCGTTAAGTTTTGATGATAAAAAAGGTTGGGTTGCTGAAAACTTGGGCCCAACAAGTAGGCACTGGAAGAGGTTAGCTAGAGAAAATAGTAAGCAGACTTCTCAAGAAGGTGAAAACCCAATTAAAGGTAAGAGGGACGGCCCAATACCACTTCAAGAGCTTGATCCAAACTCAAAAAATCTAAAACGCAGGAAAGGAAACAAAGGAGGTATTTACGATCAAAATGGTCAGGAGGAAAAGGTTGGCGGTGTGGCGGTGGCTGCGATGCAGCACCGCCGAGCCAAATGAGTGTGTTAGCCTGGAACTGCCGAGGCCTGGGGTCATCCTTGGCAGTTCGGACACTCGCCGATGAGGTGAGAGCAAAAGATCCTATTCTGGTTTTTCTGTCGGAGACAAAAGCTGGAAAAAATCGGATTAAAGGTATTCAAAACAAGTTGGAGTATTCTCAGGGTATTACGATTCAAAGCGATGGGCGAAGCGGAGGCTTAGCTATGCTATGGAGAGAAGGTACAGATGTTCGTTTCAAGAGTTGTTCCAATTCGCACATTGATGTCGAGATTCATGATGGGTCCGCTTCAAGTCCGTGGCGAGCAACTGGGTTTTATGGACAACCCGATACTGCAAAAAGGTATATTTCGTGAGAATTAATGGAGGTTTTGAAGGTTCAGAGCTCATTGACGTGGGTGGTTTTTGGGGACTTCAATGAAATATCCCACCCTGATGAAAAGTTTGGGGGTCAGGAGAGAGAGGCCAGACAAATGAAAGACTTCAGGGAGTGCCTAAGCCGATGTGGTCTTTTTGATTTGGGCTTTGTCGGGCAAAGGTATACTTGGTGCAATGAGAGGGAGGGAGAGCAACGAACCAAACTTCGACTGGATCGGATAGTGGCAAGTGAGAGTTGGATGGAGATCTTCCCGGAAGTGAGTGTTCATCATGTGGCTTTGTCTATCTCTGACCATTTCCTTCTTTCGCTTTTCCTTCGGCGAAGAAAGACTCGTAAACCAAATAAGAAGAGATTTTTCTTTGAGGCCATGTGGGTGCGGGAGGCAGGTTGTAGAGAAATTATTGAAGAAGTTTGGGATCCAGTGAGGAGTGCAACAAGGAATACAATTTTGGACCGCCTGAAGAATTGCCAAGAGCAACTTCGGAGGTGGAATTGGAAGGTGTTTGGAAATGTGAATAACATGTTAAAGCAGAAAAAAAGCCAGTTGCAACAGCTGGAAGCCGTGGATGGCATTATTGATAAAGCAAAGGAAATTCAGGAGCTGAAAAAGGATATCAATGAAATTCAAATTCGGGAAGAGATCATGTGGAATCAGAGGTCTAGGGCGTTATGGCTAAAGTGGGGTGATCAAAATACAAAGTTCTTCCACGCCACAGCCAGCCAAAGGAGAAGGAAAAATAGAATTGAAGGCCTGCAAAATCAGCAAGGGGATTGGATAGATGATCAGGAGGGTATTGAAAATATTATCTTAGAATATTTTTCTAAGATGTATAGATCAGATAACCCCTCAAATTTTGATGCTAGCCTGGGAGCAATCTCCAAACGGGTCACTCAAGAAATGAATGAGGAGCTGGTGGCAGAATTCAAGGCAGAGGAGGTTTGGCAGGCTCTACAGCAGATGCATCCCACAAAAGCCCCTGGTCCTGACGGTATGTCGCCCATCTTTTATCAAAAATATTGGGATATAGTAGGACATGATGTGGTTAATTGTGTTTTAGAAGTTTTAAATTCTGGTATGTTGCCCTGTTCAATCAATGAAACTTATATATGTCTCATCCCAAAGATAACTTCCCCACAGAAAATTTCTGAATTTAGACCGATAAGCTTGTGCAACGTAGTGTATAAGATTATATCTAAAGTGCTTGCAAATAGGTTGAAAAAAATCTTAAAGGAGGTAATTGATGAATCCCAAAGCGCATTTGTGCCAGGTAGATCAATAACAGATAATGTCTTAGTCGCATTTGAGACGATGCATTGCATAAACCAGAAGAGGAAGGGTAAAGAAGCTCTTATGGCAGTAAAACTTGATATGAGCAAGGCATACGATCGTGTGGAATGGCCCTACTTGGAAGCGGTAATGCGAAAAATGGGGTTTCATGAAAGGTGGATTGCTCTTATGTTGATGTGTGTAAGCACGGTCTCTTATTCGGTCTTGATAAATGGGAAACCAAAAGGGAAGATTGTTCCCTCAAGGGGGCTGCGACAAGGGGACCCAATATCCCCTTATTTGTTTCTTCTATGTGCAGAAGGGTTATCGGCTATGTTAAAGAAGGAAGAGAGTGAAGGGCATATTAAAGGTGTGGTTGTTTGTAGAGGTGCCCCGAGGGTCTCTCATTTGCTATTTGCGGATGATAGTATTATATTTTGTAGAGCATCAGTCATGGAGTGTGAAAGGATTGTGAAGGTTTTGGAAGATTATGAAAGGGACTCAGGTCAGAAAATTAATAAGGAGAAAACTTCTCTATATTTTAGTAAGACCACGAGTAGAGAAGTGCAAGACCAGGTCAAGCAAAGGTTAGGGGCCGAGATTGTCAGACATCACGAGAAATACTTGGGACTTCCACCTTTAGTTGGAAGGGGAAAGAGGAAAGCCTTCAACCGAATAAAGGATTAAGTGGGAAGAAAAATTGCGGGGTGGAAAGGTAAACTCTTATCCAATGCGGGTAGAGAGATTCTTATAAAAGCTGTCGCGCAAGCCACACCAACTTACACTATGAGTATTTTCAAGCTACCGGACTCCCTGTGTAAGGATTTGAACTCAATGATGGGAAATTTCTGGTGGGGCCAGAAAGGAAAGGAAAGGAAATTGGCATGGGTCTCCTGGGAGAAACTTTGTAAACCGAAGGCCGAGGGCGGTATGGGGTTTAGGGATCTTAAGGCCTTCAACCTAGCCCTCTTAGCAAAACAAGGCTGGAGAATCTTGCAGCAGCCAAATTCACTGGTTCACAGAGTTTACAAAGCCAAGTATTTTCCAAAGGAGTCGTTCTTAGAGGCTCAAGTGGGGAGGAGGCCTTCTTATGTGTGGCGTAGTATTTTGGCAGCAAGAGACATAATTAAAAAGGGCTCCCGGTGGTGTATAGGCAATGGGCAAAGAATCCACATTTGGAAGGACAGTTGGATTCCAAGTCAAAGCTCGTCCAAAGCTCTCAGCCCCTGGAAACCTCAGTATAAGGAAGTGATAGTTGCTGACCTCATTGATACAGACAGAAGGAGTTGGGATGCAGCCAAGGTTAGAAGTATTTTAATCCCACATGAAGCTGAAATAGTGCTGGGTATTCCAATAAGCTTTAGGCTTCCTGAAGATTCGGTTATGTGGGCTGGAACCTCAAATGGATGTTTTACAGTGAAGAGTGCTTATGGAGTTGCCCAAAAGTGCCTAAAGGAGGTGTCTTCAAGGTCTGATATGGGCAGTAGCTCTGACAATGCAAAAATGAAGGCAATATGGAAGATGGTCTGGCAAATGGAATGTCCAAACAAAATAAAACACTTCATGTGGAGGGCATGTAGGAATATTCTTCCTACTAGAAATAGGCTAAAGGCGAAGGGTGTTGATTGTGAGGACTGCTGTGCTCTGTGTGGGGACTATGAGACATCGGGGCACATTCTTTGGGACTGCATTTTTGCTAAGGAAGTATGGAGTGAAACTAAAATAAAACTCCCTGCTTTACCTGAACCTGTGAATGTGTTTTTGAATCTAGTTTGGGAAATTGTGGATTCTTGTCCAAATGTTAATTGGGTGCTTTTTGCTGTGATAGCGTGGAGTTTATGGAATAACAGAAACACTGTAATACATGGTGGAAAAAGCAGAGGAAAGGAGGGGCTTATTAAGTCAGTAGCTGGTTATGTTGAAGAGTTCAAAAAAGAGAAGATAACACAGAGGAGAGTTGGCTCAGGTGCTGCACAAAAATGGAATCCTCCGAAACAAGGCTGGTATAAGGTTAATACGGATGGAGCAGTGTTCAAGGAAGCGGGATGCTGTGGAATAGGAGTGGTGGTTAGGAATGAGAAGGGTCAGATCATGGGGGCGTTATGCAGAAAACTGGAACAGCCCCTAGGAGCGCTGGAAGTTGAGGCTAAAGTTGTGGAGGAAGGGGTCCAATTTGCAAGGGATCTCAGCCTTGGTAAAATAGTAGTTGAGAGTGACTCTCTTGTGGTAGTTAATTCATTATGCACCCCGGCTTTGACTCAGAGTTGTGTCCGCAAGGTGATTGATGGCACAAGACTTGATTTATGCTGGTTTATAGCGTGGGAGGTGTCCCATACGCATAGATGCTGCAACAATGCAGCTCATTTCCTGGCAAGATATGCCAAGTTTGTAACTGACTGTGTCATTTGGGTGGAGGATACTCCTCCAATGATTGTAGACCAAGTGTCATATGATGTAAACTGTATGAATCCAAGTTCGGTTTAATGAAATTTATGTTGAGAATCAAAAAAAAAAAAAGGTCAGGTCTCTCTCTATATAATCAGGTTCTCATTTTCTTCCTTATTATCCACGTAAGAATAAACGGTGTCAAAATCAATTTAACAAATAGGGGTAGATTGAAAAAGAAAAAAAAATTTGTAAAATACTATTTTGATCCTTAAATTTTAACATAAGTTTGTTTTTGTCTTTAAACTTTTAAAAGTTTTTTTTGTTTATCTCTAAATTTTGTAAAGAGTTTTTTCAATAGTATAAAGAGAAAAGTGGGATGAAAAAAAAAATTTAATAGTTTAGGAAGGAAAAACAAATTTTTAGTAAAGTTTAAGGATATAAATAAAATATTTTTAATAGTTTAGGGATGAAAGATAAATTTTTTAATAGTTTGGAGACAAATTTTTTAATAGTTTGGAGACCAAAAAATGAATTTCTTAAAGTTTATGGATGAAAAACAAATTTTTAGTAAAATTTAAAGACCAAAATGGTATTTTATAAAAAAAATAAAAAATAAAAAATAAAAAAAATAAAAAAAAAAGAAAAGAAAAGAAGAAGAAAGAAAAACACAACCACCCACCTCAACCCAGCAGCATCGACAAAACCACCATTAGAGAGAGCAAAAAAAAAAAAAACCACTCAACCCGTCACTCTAATCTAAAACCCAACACAACCTACAATCATGAAAACCCAATTTTGCGTCTCAATCTTCTCACCAAACACAAACCCAAGACGTTGTTTAGGGTCATCAAAGTTGGCGATTTTGTGGCTTGGTGGAGGATTTTGGCCTGGGTGTATATTGGCGGTTGGGTTTCTGTTTTTGATTGCCATTTTTTTTCTTCTTTTTATTAATCTATTTATTGACACCATTTGTGCTGATGTGCCTTAATTGACCACATGGAATGATTTAATTGGGTAACTTAAGAAATAGTATCCAAAGTACTATAAGTCTATACCTAAGTAATTTTGCCCAAATTATTTACTGAACTTTTTAACTTTACCTAAAACTCAATTCAGTTTTTTAACTTTATTTTCACTCAATTTAGTATTTTAACTTTTAAGTTTATTTTTTTTATTTTTTTTTTTGAGAAGAAACTTTTAAGTTTATTTAATTTAGGCTTTCCTGTCTACTTCTATTAGATGTGTTGCCATTAGTATCTCAAAATGATATCATGATGAATATCATTTAGGGGTCTTCAATGGAGTTTTGTTTTTTATTAAAAAAAAAATTAGAGGCTTGAATTGAATAAACTTGAAAGGTAAATAATCGAATTGAACGAAAGTAAAATTAAATGACCGAATTAAATTTTAGACAAAATTAAAGAGTAAAATTTATAAGTTAGCCTAAATTTAAAGAGAAGTGTTTGCCCTGGACGATAAACTTTGTTGTGTAAAAAATAATGATATAGATAATTTTTATTAGATAATGTAAAAGACAGGTTTATAATTACATTCCTTGAATTTATTCTCATAAAAAAAAAAATAAGGTTAGTACAGCAATGTTTACTTTAATTACAGGGCAATTAGTGCTTTTTCTCTAAGCCATAGCCAATCAACATTATAGCTTCACCCTTAAGTTTCCCCCTTTGCACTTACTTTAGAAGTTAGATATATGAGTTCAGTTGTGATTTTCTGTGATTACATTGTATATAAGAAGATACAATTTTGCGTGACACTTCAATAAATAAATTCATATCATTTCTCTTTCCTTTATTATTATTCTTTTAAATTATAATATTATTGTCTTGTTATTTTTCATATTTTAAACACCTTATGAATTTATTTATTTTTATAGAGAAAAACACCTTTAGAATTAGTAATCTTTACTGAATCTTATTGCTAATGTTTTGCATTCCTTTGTCATTTGAGTCTTAACAAAACTACACCATTTAGCTAACGACCTTAACATGAATAACAATTAAAATAGAGGTAGCAATCAGAGATTGTGTGGTACTTAACATTTGTAATACTAAACTGACTCCAGTAGTTATTAAGCAACAAGTTCAACATGCAAGAAGTCAGGCTCCATACTTGTGCAGCCCACGTTTCCTTTGAATAGCTCATTGACACCCCCAAAAAAAAAAAAAAAAAAAACGCATTACTTGATGATTTTGATCGCGTAGAAGTGACACCATTTTTCACAATTATATCCATTAAGTTTGGTCAATTGTCATTTAGTAGTTATTGTTAGTCTTTTCTGTTAAAATTCCCTAAAGTCAACCGATAAAGTCTCTGATGGTTATATAAGGATCTGGAGTTTAACCCATGCCTACACCAAAAACTGATTGGTGTCTTGGTCAGATGATAAAAGGGTTATCATCAGGAACAGACGTCATATGTTGAAACTCTATAAAAAAAAAAAAAAAAAAAATTGCCTTTTATGCCTAATATAAAAATAAAAATAAAAATCTAAAAAATAAACAAGATTTTTAAAAATAAATCCTCTCCCTCCCCAGATTTTTAGGAATCTTGGTTTGATTTGTTTGGCTCTATGACTATTTCAGAAGGGTAGGTGTGGAATTTTTAAAAAAAAAATTTTATATATAGTAATTTTGAGATTGCTGATTGTTAATTTGAATCGATGGAGATTGATTTGAACTTGATTTGGGTCTTGTGTTTGCGAAAATTTGGAACAGTCTTCATGATGAAGATCTCTAAGTGCCCAGATTTGAGTACTTGATTTTTTAAAAATATTTTTATTATTTAAAGGAAATTTTTAAAAAAATTTTAATATAGAAAATTATTTTTTAGTAGATAACGAAAATTTGGATGGAAGGACTATCGGATGGAATGATGGATAACCTTGTCAAAAGGGAACACGATTGTTATGGTAAAAATAAAACACCTACTAACTCAATCTTGTTCCAAAGTGAAACATCATCATTTTCTCACCAGCCAAAAATACAAAAACAGAGAAACCAACTTTACCACCAGAACCATCGATATCTGCGAGGAAATTTATTGTTATGCTAAACTAGAACAATTATGGACTTCTTTAAGCAGCTGTCTTGTTAATGGAGATAACAATTATGTATCTCTTTCTTTCATAACTTTCTTCATTTGATTGTTGTAATAGTGCTTCCTATATGCGTAAAATGTGCTGCATGATTTGTTTGAAAGAACAGAGGGGACTCAAAACTGGGTTTTCATTGCTGGCAGGGATTGCTTTTAATTCTAGTTTGGTGAGAAACCATGAGAAAATGTAGTTTGTTTCTCTATGGAAAATGTGGTTTGTTTCTCAATGGAAAATGATGAATAAGTACGACTTTGTAAAATGACCAATTATTTGGTATCAATGTCCTAGTTTTTATGTGTTTTATTATTATTATTATTATTTTTATAAATGAATTGGTCATTTAATTCTAAAAATATTCTACTTGAGCATTCCATTAGGACATATAGGCATAGTTGTTAGTATCGTACGATAAGCAATACGTATCGTATCGTATGTAAAAAGTTCTATATCGTATCGACGTATCGTAAGTACTCATAAATCGTACGATACAATGTGCGTATCGTAAAATCGTACGTATTATACGATACATGGACAAATGCTTTAAAATGATTTTTTTTTTGTTAAAATTTGTATTTTTATTTAAATCTATTAATCTAACATGTTGTTAGACTTGTTTTTAACATAAAATTATTAGTTTAATAACATATTCATAAGTTTTTTTTCCCTCTCTCTCTCCTACAATTGGACTACACCATACACACTTATCCTTTACTTTAATATTTACAAATTTATTTTATACACTATGAATAAAATATTAATTAACAATATAAATTTTTTTATTTTTATCATTATTGTTATAAGTCCAACAAACTAGAATGCCTAAAAAAAAAAATTATAAAAAAATTATTAAAATAAAAAGAACAAGAAGAGATAGTAAATGTTAATGACAAATGACGATGAAGAAAATTTTAATGAAGAAATAAATTTGCAAAATTATAAATATGATGATAACATTGACTTAGATGAGGTTGATTAGGCAATTTGATGAATATGATGAAAATAAATTATTATTTTTGGATCATTCGTAATATTTTATCAATTTTAAATTTAAATAATTTGAATGTGTATGTTATATACACATGCTAGTTTAATTTATTTAATTAGTTTGTTAAATATTATTACATAAGTGATAAATAAATTAGTCATTAGTTGAATATATTCAAAATTTATAATGAATATACCCTTTATATATGTATATTTATAATTTTTTATAAATTTTATTTAGTATTTGTGTATCTTACGATACACGATACGATACGATATGATATACGATACAGAAAAATTAAATATCGATTCACGATACAATTCACGTTTTGACAACTATGCATATAAGATAAAAGTTTATGGACCTTAATGAAGTACTTAAGCTTGCAAATTTTCAAAATTTAATAACAAAAAAAAAAAATCTAAAATTCTAGGGAGGAAAACAATATTTTAACCTAAAATAATTTTAGGCATAAAAAGAATAATATAAACAAGGGAAATGTTATAAGGCACCTCCATTAAGAATGATTTATTATGGAGTCTATCTGATAAAAAATTAGTATAAATTAATAAAATGATTGAAAAATTAGTCACAAGTGATACTCAAAATGTTGACTTTATTGATTCTACATTCTATAAAATTAGTCAAAAATTTAACAAAAAGTTGACTTTACTGACATAAAGTTGTTTAGATGCCCGCTAGCATAACCCTATAAACAAATACAAAATTCTTAAGTATTCCCAGAATACGGAGAAATTATACTCTCTCCTCTCTTCTCACATTCATAGTAAACCCCACACAATGAATATAATAATTGAACCCTACTATGAATGCGAGAGCGATAGGAAAGAGTACCATTTTTAGATTCTGGAAATTCCTAAGAATTACTCCTATAATTACTATATACAATTACTATTGGTTATCCTGATCTACTGGTTACTTGCCAACTGCCAAGATATCCAACAATGCTATCATTAAAACAAACATAATAAAGTCATAGATTCTAATTTGTGTTTCCTTCTTACCAATTCGACATCAACATTATATTTCTTATCCTCAACAGCATAAGCTTTAGTATTTGTTTGATTCCAATAGAGAATCCTGTTCGTGCCATAAGAACATGGACCCATTCAGCCAAAAAAAAAAAAAAATACACGGACTCTGAAACTAGTGTATTTTATCCTGTAGCTAATGACTTCTGAATGACGTTAGTAAATAACCTAATAGTTGATCATGTTCAATTTTACTCACAACAGTTTACATCATTTATAGAGTAATGTACAGTTTGAGATGAAGGTAAGAAGACTTAATTTAATATGGAAAATCATTCAAAAGTATATAAGGTTTGGCTGGAAGCTCCTTCATCCAAACAACTTAAAATTCAATTTGGTTTGGGCCTAGTTCCATAGCAAACTAGAAAGCTCTTCATGCAGCTAGAATTTCTACTATCTTAAAAACCATATAGACTATCTAAAAAAAGGAGATTTTAGGATTCAAAATTGAGTATTGTAATTACAATTTAGAAAGTACAGACACAAGTACGGGTACAATAAGACAACATGAGCTATGTTTGAAAAATTATAATATGACACAGCATGTAGGACATCGAAATGAATACGGCACCTCAAATGAAGTGTCTTTACTTCTTAGATAACAATGCTTTAAATAATTTTTGGCTGACTAAGGATGTGTTTAGATACTGCTTATTTTATTGAAAATTGAAAACTTAAAATACTGTAATAAAATAATTTTTAAATGTGTGAATAATATCGTGAGACCATTTTTAATGAAAGTTTTATTAAAAAAAGAGGTTTGTGGGTCTCGTGAACAATGCATGAGACTCACTGGAAAAACATAAAAGTCACAGAAACGCGCTTCTCAAAAAAAAATCTCAAAAAAAAAAAAAAAAAAAAAAACACAAACACAATTTCAATACTATCCAAACGAGTACCCATACCTATTTGGATATTGATGATTTGCTCTAGCATCTGCATTTTTCAAATTTTTTTTTTTTTGGGGAGAAGCACATTTCAACAACTATTCTGTTTTTCTAGTGAATCCCATACACTATCCACAAATCTCTTTTTTTATCAAAATTTTCATTAAAAATGGATCTCACGATATTATTCACAATATTATTCACATATTTAAAAATTATTTTACTACAATATTTTCAGTTTTTAACAAAATAAACGATATTCAAACATACCTTTAATCAATCTGAACCCAACCTAATTTGTAATGCAACATTCATCTCCTATACAGCCCAAAGAAAAAAAATCACATCCTATTTTCATTTATACACAAAACAGTCTAATGCTTTATTTCAACTTTCAACTTTCAACTCTAATCCACAATAACAATTGGAATTAGCTCTTAATAGTTAACCAACTAAAAAGCCACTCATCACTCATCATTTAAAATATCTCAATTTTTCCAATCTTATCCGTTTGGCACTTATCACTCAGTGACTTTGTTAAAAAAAAAAAAAACCCAAAAAGTCAAACATTGCAGCTGAAATTTCAAAAATTGTGGATTTAATTGCGAAAATACCATTGAAAACTGAGTTTTAGAAACGAATGGGCTATTTGGATTTTGTGCTTCCATCACCCATAACTCTGTTTCCGTCATCCATAACTCAAAATATGTGATCCCACAACTGAGAAGTCTGTTCGGCATTGTTTATAGTTTTTGTTTTTATCACTCAATTCTTTGATTTTTGAATTATAAGTTATGAAAACTGAAAATACATTTTAGGTATTTTCAGTTTCCAATGACATTTTCGTAATTAGACCCACAATTTTTGAAATTTTAGCCACAATATTTGACTTTTTGGGTTTTTTTTTTTTTTTGAAACAAAGTCACTGAGTGATGAGTGAATATTTCAACTAATGAGTGACGAAAATTAAGTGAGAAGTGATAACAAAAAAAAAAAACCCAAACATCCCCCTAAATGACTTCTTAGAAAATCACATATAAAATTACAACAATAATTTAAAAAAAAAAAACAATTACAAACTTCACCAGAATGTCAAATTTAAACAAATTAAGAATCCGCTTGCATACAATTGAAAATACTGTAGCAAAATAATTTTTAAATGTGTAAATAGTACTGTAATACCCATTTTTAATGAAAAAGTTTCTGAAAAGTAAAGTTTATGGTTCTTATAAATAATACACAGGACTCACTGATGTATACTGTGCATTAAAGAAAAGTCAACAATCATGACCAAAAAATAAAGGGGAAGCGCAAAACGCACACTTAATGCTAAGGTGCAGTTTGGATTCATGTTTTGCACGTTCACGTTTTGTGTTTTCCTTTTTTTCTCTTTTTTTTTTAGTTGTAGTTGTTGACTTTTCTTCAGTGTACAATGCACATTTCAGCAACACAAGTGGGATCCATGTACTATTTACAGGACCCACAAACTTCATTTTTCAACAACTTTTTCATTAAAAATAGGTCCTACGGTACTATTCACATATTTTAAAATTATTTTGTTACAGTGTTTTCAACAAAATAAACTGTATTCAAACGGATTCTTAATGAAAACTGAAAATACTGTAGCAAAATAATTTTTAAATATGTGAATAATACCGTAGGACCCATTTTGAATGAAAAATTGCTAAAAAATAAAGTTTGTGAATCCTATGAATAGTATACGAGCCCCAATTATGTGCTGAAAAGTTAAATATTATGACTACTGTTCATGAACAGTAACCATAACAGTGTTATTTACTCCTGAAATGCATGCAAAAAAAAAAAAAAAAAGAGAATAAAAACGCACAAACATGAAGTATCTGTAAGAACATTCACGTTTGCTCGTTTTACTCCTTTTTTTTTTGCACGTGTTTTAGAAGCAAAAAACACTATTACGACTATTGTTCATGTACTGTTCATGAACAGTAATCATAATATTTGACTTTTCAACACATTAGTGGATCTCGTGCATTGTTCACGGGATCTACAAATCTCACTTTTCAACAAATTTTTCATTAAATATAATTTTCAATTTTAGTATAATAAGTCTTATTCAAACAGACCCTTAATATTCAAAACTTCTAATAATACTTGAAGAATATTTTTTCAAAAGCTTTTTGAACCCTATAATACAGTCAAATTTTTGGAAACCATGAACTAAAAAAATAAAATAAATATTTATTTTATTTTTTTAATTAATGGTTTTAAAAATTGTTGTATTATATATCATAATTACAAAACAACTTTTGAAAAAATTTCTCCAAATACCATATCATTTGAGGGAGGTTTTAAAATTTAAACCTTTTAACATTTAATTTGAAAAACAAATTTGCGTTATTGTTTTACAATGTTGGAGTACGTGCTCCGGCGAAGGAAAAGGAAAAAAAATCCAATCCATCTACGCAGATCACTTAACTCATTACTTCCAAGAAGAATGCAAACCACAATATTTTATACCATTTTTGTTACAAATCACCGCATAGAGTTATGAGTTGTAGAGATATAAACTCAGCATTTTTACTCTAATACTCACAACTCTTCATATAACTAGTTGCAACAAAAATTATGTAAAATGATGTAATCCTATCATTTTTCTAGGAGTAATACTAGGCGCACATACTAGCCTAGTACGACCACATACTAGGAGCATGTAACTAGTTACAATAAAAGTGGTGTAACTTTATATGTTCCCTAGTATTTTTCTTTTCTAACCCAAACGATATTTTTACCATAAATTTTAAATAGCAAATTATTAACTATTAAAGGTTAAAATCTAAAAAGTAATTTCAATAATAAGTTTAAATTAAATCTAGTAATAAATACCCATTATAATTTATGAAAATGATGTGGATGCACTTTTCTCAAATTAATATTTTTATATCAAATTTTAGTGGTAAATTATTATTGATTATAATTTTAACATCTAATTCTAGGATTGTTACTGCATAAAGAGAAATGTTAGAGACAAATAAATTGACACAACTTTGTCTCATATCTCATCACATAAATTATGATTAATAAGAGTATTATGGTGGTGTGCGGAGACACTTTTACTGATCACAACTTTTCACGTAACAAATTATATACAAAATTGTATCAATTTACGTATCACTAGCAATACTCTTGCCTAAATATCATGGAGATGACATTTCTCCTAAAACAATTCATCAACTCAGTTACCAACAATAGGGCTCTCATATTAAAAAAAAAAAAAAAAAAAAAAAATAGAGTTCTTAAAAAAAAACAATAAATAAAAAAAATTCTCACCCTGGACCCCAAAAAAAAAAAAAAAAAAACCCAAAAATGAAATGTAAGAAAAATAGTAAGAACACGCAAAACTTACAAAACTTTTGCCACAACTCAGCAAAAAAAAGTTATATAAATTCTGTGACAAAAGTTTTATAAATTTTTGTGTTCCTAGCATTGCTCGAAATATAAAATCATCTTACCATCTTTGTGATCTGCTTGTGTGTGTGGGTCTGCAGCTAATAAATGGATCGGTGATGTAGGCAAAGATAACGAAGAAGAATGATGGAGAAGAAGCCGTGGCGCCGCCACGCCTGCAGGATGCATATATAACGAGAGAAGATTGAGAAGATGTGAGAGGTAGCTGAGAAATTATGAGCAGTATTGAGCGGTAGCTGAGAGGAGCTGCTGCAGAATTATGAAGAGTAGTACAGAGAGAAAGAGAGAGAGAGAGAGAGATGGAAAATAAATAAAGCAGTAATGGGTAAGAGACAAACCCGTGAAAGAGAGAGATCAACCGGTTCTTGTGTTGCCACGTCACCGATCCGCGTGCTTCTCAGTTCTCACCCTCGGATTCAGAACTCTCTTGAACTCATATTCATATCTCTATGTGTGTGTTTGTTTCCTCTCACAAATAGAAGAAACTCTTTTTATGTGTGTGTGTGTTTTCTCTCAGTAGGGACAGAAAATTTTTTTTGGCTTGCCACATCATCGATCAATGTGCTCACTCCTACAAGAAAAATTAAAATTTATCATGAATGGAATGCATAATGCACGTATCACCTACTCTCAAGTAAGGATACAGCCAGTGTCGAATGTATGTGTTCTCTTCTCTCACTTCACATTATGATAGCTTAAATTAATTAAATTTAATGTAAAATATGGTAACTACTTCTAAGATTTGGACTAATGCCTATTAGGTAGAAAACATTTCAAAATAGATTAACTTGGTAATTAAGCACAAGCAAATTAAACAAGTAGAAAAATTGTCTTTGTTAGCTATAACAGTACGACTGATCTAAGTGATCTTCGTATAGGTTAGCTGTTGTAAGGCTATTTGTTAGTGAAATGGTCAAAACAAAGAGTCTGAGTGATAAACGGTCTTACATGTTTGTAGGAGGCAAAAATTTGTCAAGCCAATTACAAAATGCCACGTCAAAATTTTAGTGACAAATTCTAAATTAATATTGTAAGGACACGATTCGTGACGGACCGTAACAGTGTCGGGTTCGCACGTGAAAAGGCCCTAACAATATCATTTGTAGAGCGTGAGTTTAGAAGGCTAGGCCTTGATCAACAGGCGGTGGGTTTTTCGTGGTGTTCATACAAGGTTAAGTTTTCCTTCACCCCTGGAGTCTTTCTCCTGGAGGTGGGCTGGGAGGCTCTGGTTTTTGGCCATTTTTCCCAACCCCTTCTCTAGGTTCCTTATTTTTCCTTTTATACTCGCCTGCGTCCACTATCCTTCATCCACGTATAGGGTCAACCTTTCCAAGGCTGATACTTGTCCCATCAGTCCATACCCAAAGTCGTTGGGGGTGGTTGTAAAAGCCAAAGAATGCGACTCTGTCAGGTTCAGAGCATTAAATGGCAGTAACAGCAGCTTTCCCTAGATATTTTAGATCTTTCTTCCAAGTTTTAGTCCTATACCGTTTTTACCCTTCTTTCTGGGGGTATTTTGGGTCTGTCGAGGACTGAACTGCCCTCGGCGGTATCCAAAGGCTATCTTGTCGAGTTTGGGCCATAGCCCTCCTCGGCTTGGGCCTTTGGATTCTCCCCGGGTAGATGGGCCTGGCCCATAAATCATTTGGGCCCCACAATAGCCCCTCAAAACCCGGCTGTCCAACCTCTTGGTTGAAAAGGGGGGTTTTGGTGATGCCGAACCTCTTCCTACGGCCCAATCAATTCGGCCTATTAATAATGCTGGCGGCTCTTCATCTGCCTAAGAAATGCACCGGTCTACGAGACAGTTTTTTGATTTCGCGCTTGATGCGTTCTTATCATTTGGGTATCCAAAACGCGTTTTTAATGACCACTATTTACGAGACTACTTTAATTCGGCGGTTTGTTTTGATGGGGTGGAGAAACGGAACCGGCATGTTTGTGTTTGCAGATTCCTTTGGAGATCTGAACCTATTAAATGTCTCCCGCTCCACCCTCTGTATAAGAAGGAAGGGAGGAGGTTATTGTTTTTGTAAAGAATCCTTTTTCATCCTTCTGAGATTTGAAATACTTGGCCTCCCCTAGGGTTCATTTTACCCACTGGTTTATACACTAAATCGTGATACACTTTACCATAACAACGAGTGATGCAGGAGCCAAACCCCTCCCATAAACGCCACGTTCCAATAAAGCTCATTATGGCTCGATCGGGACAGGGATGACGAAGACTCAAAACCAACCTCACCCTTCTTTCAGTCAAAATCCGAAGCAGGGACTTGTCACATCAAACTTTCGGCGTGACTGAGTCGAGAACACCCATCATCAGTACCAACCGCTCTCCTATGAGCATACCTAGTATGGCTCCAATGTGTTGGGAGTCAGGATCGAGGCAGGGACTAAGTGTCTCTACTTCTTCCTCTCTTCCTTCACTGGTGCTATCCTCCGTCTCCTTTTCTTAGTCTTCCCAGCACCAAATCCATCCTGATGCTTTCACTTCTCCCTCTTTTGCTCCTTTTTCTTTCTTTTCATCTCTTCTCTCTTCTTCTCCTCCTTCTTTACTCATGTCCTCCATCTTTACTCATGTCCTCCATCTTCTTCATTCATCTCCTCCATCTTCTTCATTGATTTCTTCCTTACTATTTCCTTTTCCTTCATTTTTTCCCAAAGAAGGTTCTTATCGTAATATGAGCAGTATTGAGGCAGAGATTGGAGAGACTTTGAAGACGAGTTTAAAAGACGCCTGCCAGTTTACTTATTTGTACTACGGATGTAATTGTTGCTTAGGCAGTTCACATTTTGTATAGGCTCGTTTGAGCCCCTCTTTGTACGTTGTAATAATTTTTCGTATTAATAAAAATTGTTGTTATTTTATTTCGCATGTTTTGTCTCTATGCCTTTTTTTAAAAAAAAAATTTACAAACGTTGCTCGGCACAATAATATAGCATCTAAATCAATGATGACTAAGACCAAAATACTTGATAATAAAAAGATGTCGCCATAACTTTAATAGAAATGCTTGGCACAATAAGGCCGACCAGTGAAAAGTAATACTTACCCCATGCTAGCCGAGGAGAAAAACGAAGGCTTGATGCCGTGTGAGGAATAACCATTTGAAGATATATCACCCACCAAATGAACAGCCTTCTTAGATGACTGAATGCTGAGGCGTTCCACCACCTTCCTTACACCTTTGTTGGCCTTAACCTTTTATGGTGTTTAAGCCGTTGATGAAGTGACCTGACATTTTTATCAAGTAGCCCATCTTACGAAATTCAAACCTTTTCTTATCCAAGTAGTTGGTTTCCCCATTGGCTTGGGTCCGAGGACCATACAAGGCTTTGGTTCTGTCCAAAACTTGTAATAATTATAATTTTTTGTACTTGGTTTTCCCATAGGCTTGAGTCCGAGGACCATGCAAGGCCTTGGTTCTGTCC
The DNA here is from genome assembly GCF_001633185.2 of Quercus lobata. Classification (NCBI taxonomy): domain Eukaryota; kingdom Viridiplantae; phylum Streptophyta; class Magnoliopsida; order Fagales; family Fagaceae; genus Quercus; species Quercus lobata. Next base: position 64,497,592 of record NC_044906.1, on the reverse strand, counting down.
CTGGGCTCCTATGCTGAACGGGCCTGGGCCGCAAATTTACTGGGCCCGCAAATTAAGAGGTATTTCCGTAGTCTTTGATCACGCGGTACTTTTTGGCGTCCCAATGTTCGAGGTGCGCCTTCTCGAGACTCCTTTAACCTCCGGGTTGTAGACGACGTTGGAAATCGAGCCAGAGACATTTTGTTTGTAGCGTTCCTTGGGACGCCGCGTGAGTTAAATGCCTCCACCTTATCTCTTAAATAAATAGGAGAGAAAGTTGCTTTACTTTCGCACAAATCCTTCAATCTTCTCTCCTAGTACATCATGTTCGAAGCGAGGGTTGGGGCAAAAGAGCTCTCTCCGCCACAAAGGCGCCGTGTCCTCCTGAGACTCCAGATAGTGAGGCACGAGCAAAGGAGGCACAAATTCAAGAGAATATTCCAGTTTGACAGAGGGGAAAGGGTGTTTTTCCCTCTTTTAGTCAAAATCCGAAGCAGGTTCTGTTCATGCCAAATTTTTGGTGTGTCAGAAGAAAGATTCTCCGCCCCCAGCGCCTCTGCGTTGTTGCAGGCAAATTTTTGGTGAAGGCTCCTCAGCTTCCGGCTCCCTGCATCTTTCCCTCAGCGGTGTGAGGCTTAAGTCGGGTTCTTTTGCTGCCTGAGTTATGGGCGTGCAAAAGCATTGAGGAGGAATAAGGTCTCGAGGCAGTAGCCAACTTCTCCTCTGTGCTACCTCCTCGGCTTTATCTTCACTCTCTTGTATTTTTCGTTACTTACGTAGTTAGCTTCAATGTAAGCTTTGTTTCAGCTTTTCATTGTACACTGTACTGTTCCTTTGTCTTAATAAAATATGTGTCTATTTCTCTATACATATCTTTCTTCTCCGTAACAACTACTTTATGCATGAATATTAAATGTAAGCTTGCCCTTAATGATATTCCAGGCAGAAAAATGCCTTAACACAGATTCCTACTAGTTTAAACTTACAAATATTATCAAGCATAACAAGGTTAATCCTCAATAAATTAAACTCTTGGAACTAATCGGGATAATCGCTGAGTGCTGCACGATGCATGCTAGAGCGATGTCCGAGAATGATAAACTCTAAATAATTCGTCCGAGAGGGTAGCCGAGTAGCGAGGGACTTTGGTTGTGCTTTTGGGTAATATGTTGCACCGTATCGCATCAACCCCTTTGATACTGGGGATCCGAGGGTAGACTGAGGAATCCGCGCAATCAAGGTATTAACCCATCTGTTAACGCGGAGTTCTCTTCGGATGGATTTTGAGGTTTATGTGCCATAGTTTTTTTTTTATTTTTTTTTTATTTTTTAAATAGTTGGTTCCTCATCCAAGTAGTTGGTTTCCCCATAGGCTTGAGTCCGAGGACCATGCAATACCCTGATTCTGTCCAAAACCTAGTTTTCCTCATCCAGGTAGTTGGTTTCCCCATAGGCTTGAGTCCAGAGATATGCAATGCCTGGTCTGTCCAAAACCTAGTTTCCTCATCCAGGTAGTGGTTTCCCCATAACTTGGAGTCCGAGGACATTCAATGCCCTGGTTCTGTTCCAAAACCTAGGTTTCCTCATCCAGTAGTGGTTTCCCCATAGGCTTGAGTCCGTGGACCATGCAATCTGCGGTTCTGTCCAAAACTATGTTTTCCTCATCCAGGTAGTTGGTTTCCCCATAGGCTTGAGTCCGAGGACCATGCAATGCCTTGGTTCTGTCCAAAACCTAGTTTTCCTCATCCAGGTAGTTGGTTTCCCTATAGGCTTGAGTCCGAGGACCATGCAATGCCCTGGTTCTGTCCAAAACCTAGTTTTCCTCATCCAAGTTGTTGGTTTCCCAATAGGCTTGAGTCCGTGGACCATGCAATGCCCTGGTTCTGTCCAAAACCTAGTTTTCCTTATCCAGGTAGTTGGTTTCCCCATAGGCTTGAGTCCGTGGACCATGCAATACCTTGGTTCTATCCAAAACCTAGTTTTCCTCATCCAGGTAGTTGGTTTCCCCATAGGCTTGAGTCCGTGGACCATGCAATGCCCTGATTCTGTCCAAAACCTAGTTTTCCTCATCCAAGTAGTTGGTTTCCCCATAGGCTTGAGTCCGTGGACCATACAATGCCCTGGTTCTGTCCAAAACCTAGTTTTCCTCATCCAGGTAGTTGGTTTCCCCATAGGCTTGAGTCCGAGGACTATGCAATGCCTTGATTCTGTCCAAAATCTAGTTTTCCTCATCCAGGTAGTTGGTTTCCCCATAGGCTTGAGTCCGAGGACCATGCAATGCCCTGGTTCTGTCCAAAACCTAATTTTCCTCATCCAGGTAGTTGGTTTCCCCATAGGCTTAAGTCCGTGGACCATGCAATGCCCTGGTTCTGTCCAAAACCTAGTTTTCCTCATTCAGGTAGTTGGTTTCCCCATAGGCTTGAGTCCGTGGACCATGTAATGCCCTGGTTCTGTCCAAAACCTAGTTTTTCTCATCCAGGTAGTTGGTTTTCCCATAGGCTTGAGTTCGTGGACCATGCAATGCCCTGGTTCTGTCCAAAACCTAGTTTTCTTTGGCACTGGAACTTGGTTTTACGGGAGTTAGCTCCTCGGCCAAGCCCCTAGAATTATTCACGCGATTAACGCTGACAAACGTAGCCCCTAATCAAGAAGCATAGCCCCTAACGGAATTTTACGCTGAAACTCTATAACCAATTGTTAGGAATAAAAAAGGAACTATTTCGACCTACCGCCTAGGCCAACACACAAGCCTTTCCCACAGACGGCGCCAATTGTAAGGACACGATTTGTGGCGGACCGTAACAGTGTCGGGTTCGCACGTGAAAAGACCCTAACAATATCATTTGTAGAGCGTGGGTTTGGAAGGCTAGGCCTTGATCGACAGGCGGTGGGTTTTTCGTGGTGTTCATACAAGGTTAAGTTTTCCTTCATCCCTGGAGTCTTTCTCCTGGAGGTGGGCTAGGAGGCTCTGGTTTTTGGCCATTTTTCCCAGCCCCTTCTCTAGGTTCTTTATTTTTCCTTTTATACTCGCCTGCGTCCACTATCCTTCATCCACGTATAGGGTCAACCTTTCTAAGGCTGATACTTGTCCCATCAGTCCATACCCAAAGTCGTTGGGGGTGGTTGTAAAAGCCAAAGAATGCGGCTCTGTCAGGTTCAGAGCATTAAATGGTAGTAACGGCAGCTTTCCCTGGATATTTTAGATCTTTCTTCCAAGTTTCAGTCCTATACCGTTTTTACCCTTCTTTCTGGGGGTACTTTAGGTCTGCCGAGGACTGAACTGCCCTCGGCGGTATCCAAAGGCTATCTTGTCGAGTTTGGGCCATAGCCCTCCTCGGCTTGGGCCTTTGGATTCTCCCCGGGTAGATGGGCCTGGCCCATAAATCATTTGGGCCCCACAAATATGTTATTAAATTAATTAAGTCAAATGATGACATGTGTCATCTAAATTGACATCATATTGGCATATTAAAATTTGTCACGTGTCATTTAGACCACAAAATAAAGATAAATTTTCTATTCAAAATTGATGGATTTTTGTTAAAACAAGTAAATAAAATAAAGATAAAATTTCTATTCAAAATTGATGGATAATTATCTTTATTAACAAATAAATAAAATAGAGATAATTATTTATCTTTTGTTGATTATTATCTTTATCAAAATAGATAAATAGAGATAATTATCTCTAAGCAAAATTTGGGTCAATCAAGAGTCTACTACATATCTTCAAGCATATTAGTTCAAGAGTCTACTATAAATAGAGGACATCTCCTCTAGTTTTCAAGAAGTCAAAGGTTTGGAGAAATTTTGCCTTTAAAGCATACATTTGAAGGATTTGAAGAACTTACTTGGAGAACAACAAATCTCTAAGAAGCACAAAGTCAGAGATTTGTTGTGTCTTGAAGAACATTCGAAGGATTTGAAGAACTTACTTGAAGAACAACAAATCTCTAACAAGCTCAAAATCAGAGATTTGTTGTGAAGATTGTTCGATCCATGTCAAGAGGATTTCTTGTTCAAGTCAAGTTCAAAGAAAATAGAATTAGATGAACACTTTTTGTAAAAGAGTCAAAACAAAGATTGTACTTACTACTTGATTAATACAAAATTATATTTGTGGAACACATTTTTCAATTTGTTTGATTTTCTACTGTTGAAAATTTTGTGTTACGTCATTTGTGTTTAGAGACCAAATTGGTCAATTTGAAATGATTTGGACCTAATTGGTATTAACCTAAATTTCAAGAGTAGTTCGTGTATTTTGCCCTTATATTTATAGAGAGATTTACTAGAAAGAGCACCTGGAATTCCTAATATATATTTTTTCTTCCTACAATGACTTTTTCCTTGTAAGCTTGGGACTTCTAAACCATAGGACTGGCTTACCAGGCCGATTTAGTGTCACAAACCAATGAATAGTTGACAAGTATGCACAATAGCCACATCAGCAAATTTCATCAATTCAAATCAAAACCATTTTCCTCAAACTTTTTGATTAGAGTATCTGCTAACTGCATATTGGATTGATTCTATTTACAAGGAAATCTTTTTTTTTTCCTTGATTTAATTTATGTGAAAATGGATTGTTCACACTTCACAACCTGTTTGAATAAATACTTCTTTGGCATCACATCAGCAAATTTCTGTGAAAAGGGGATTGGTTTTCACTCCTGAACTTGTAATATGAGGGGTTTCTTTTTTGCTTGCTGCTAATTGAGAAAAAGAAAAATGTCTTTGTTTGACCTGGTTTTTTGTTTAACTTCTTGTTACTGTGATTGACTTTAGCAAAGTTTGGAGCTTTCACCTCACATTGATGGTAATTGTAGATCCTCTTTGTGTTTTTATGTATGTTCACTATGTTGGACTAAGATTTTGTTGGTGTACTACTTTTCGTGTGTGACAGAATTGAATATTGGTGTTTTTGTTTTGTGCCTTTTTATCAATAATTTCTTCGACTGTGCTTAAATTTGGGAAAATCACATAAGCAGTGTATCTATAGTTGGTTGTAAATGTAGTTAATCAGAATCTTTGTGCTTTAATGGTTTCTTACTTAAATCTGACCTTTTGTATAAGAAAGGGAATGATCTGGTGATAATGAGATGGGGTTTGTAGATTTTTGAGGTTCTTTTAGTGTTTCATGTCAAAATAAGGAATTATCCAGCTTATGGGAACTTTATAGCTATGTGTCATGCATTATTGTAGTTTGTACTTGTATGTTGTCTAGTCCAAGTGGTGAGGAGAGAAATAACTAAGCATGTGCTTACAGGTACTTAGTTAGGAGGTAATTATGGTGAACTATTATTGTGATCTGTTTTGCTAAGCAATCTGTTAGAGAATAGAAGTAAAAAGGGGAGAAAGCAATCTGTAAAGGCATTAAGCAATGAATAACACTCAGATTGGATTTCCTTCATTTCTTCTCTAATAGTTTCTCACTATAATTTCTCACTCTCATTACTCTCTCAATTCTAAAGGAGGCCAGGCTACCTGGAATTGGCCAGAAACTTCAAGACCTGTAGAACTTTATCACTGGTCTTAAAACACTAAAAACCTTGCTTTCATTAAATTTGAGTATTGACTTTGTTCTTACCTAATTTGTACATTTCTTTGAAACACTTCAATCTATTTAAACCATATTTGACTCATAGTGTCTAGATAAGTAGTCTAGTAACCATTGGGTCTTAGCTAAATTGAGATATATGAAGAGAGAAAGTATCAACTGAGCTTAGCATTGTCTGTAAAACTAGAACAGGATAGAAAGAAACATTGAAGACTTTTAGTAAAAATGTAAGACTTCAATCTTTTATTTTTCCATCTGTCACTCAAATTTTTGAAGATAAAACAAAGCCATAAGTAATTGAATTTGTAAATCATGGTGTTGTAGATGTCAATCTAGAAGACCATGCAAGAACCATGAAAGTGTATGTACTATTACCAAGCTGTCAAAGCATTGGAAAGGATCCTCTATAAAATATTTAAAAGTTTAAGCCACATTAGCATAACATTGCTGTCCATTAGGATCATTTGGTTCAGTTCAGTCCGTTCCGTTCACTTTGGTCCAGTTTTGTGTATTTGGTCCACTCGGTCCATAGTTCAATCTATTTCGGTCCATTTAGCCCAATTCGGTTCACTTTGGTCCATTCTAGTCCATCATGTGGGGGGAACGAATTTGATCTTCTGATTGAGACATTTTTAGATCAAATACTAAACATTTGGTGCAGCATACATTTAAAGTTTGTAGCAATACTAAACTGCATAAGATACCATTCCAGAATCCAAAAGTGGTTCAGTTTTTTATGTTACGTGTCATCTTGGGTTGGTGTTGGACTGCTATTTCATTTAACCTGAGGACACAAGTGATAGGTTTGCTTTCATGTGCAGAGATTGAGTTTATGCAGGAGAATAGAGTATATTTATTCCAGAATGAAGCCAAAAATTTTGAAAGCTGCTTAGAAAGTTTGAAAAGTTTCATTAGGCATTGAGACTGGGGTTACTCAGGTTTGCAAGCTGAAGGTAATTCAAGAACCATATATGCTACATTAGAGGATAATGGTGTTGAGAAACCTCGTTTACTTTTTTTAGCATTAGACTAACTTATCGTTTATACAGTTGACAACTTCTCAGTGATAGACATCGAATTCTAAATACTTGTGAAGTGGTTTGACCAAGACAGATTTGGACTAGATGCATAATTTGTGCAATAGGACATCTTCATGGGGTACATGCCTGTTCAGAATATAACATCTTAAATAATAGATTTGACATTTCAAAATCATGGATTGTTGGAAGTGGTTTTCTTCTGGTCAAAGGGAACTCTAGCATACAAAGTGAGAAAGATTCAGATGATTTGCTCAAAGGTTGTAAGAATATATAGGAAGGTAGTTGACAAATCTTTCCCTAATTATTGCTGTCCTACTGGCTAGCCAGTTAGCTTAAAGCTTCCTACAGATTCAACTGGTGATATGGGTTGACGCTATTGTTGAAGTATGGAGAAGAAAAGTAAAGGAATTTTTGTGTCATATACTCCACTTATTCTGTTCTACTTGTTCATCTTGGGAGTACTTATCATGACATTTCTTGAAGTTACGGGCCTGGAAGAACCTTTATCATTTAAGAAACTTGAGGCGAAACTTATAAATGGTTATTCCTGTATTACTAGGAGAACTTTGACTTGGTTTAACTGCTAACTGCAAGAAGTGCTACTAGGTGAACTAGGAGGCAGCATTTGTAGAACCTAATTTTGATGTTGCAGATTCTAAGTTCTATATTCAGATAGGGGAGGAAGAAAGACACAAACATCTTGATTTATGTTTAGAGAACCATGCTTGACATGCTCCCATATTGAAGAACTTACATGGCAGGATCTTGCTTATAGGTGTACATTTTAAGTTTTTCATTCATGTATGGTAACCCTAAATCTGCAGAGATCATTGGCCTTGAGAGAGTTGCAAAGTTTTGTAGTGTCTGCGAGGTGATGATGTATTTCTTTGTGGCTCTAATGAGAGAGTGGCTGGAACAGAAGCAAATAGACTGATAAAAGGCTTGCCTTTTGTTCTGTAACTTATTTGCATAAATGTTTTATTTATTGATTTTTAGAATATTTGATTCAATAAACTTTTGATGCTTATTTCCTCTAATAATTTACTGCAATCTCATCATGTGAATATCTCATTCTGTGATTTGTGATTAAGATTGTGGATTAGCAATCTGCTTTATAAAACTATTGTGCAGTTGGGTCAAATCTAACTATAAAAGTATTAGCTTTGATTTGGTTGAACTTGGATGACTATGGGTTCTTGATGGCCACACAAATTTAGTTATTTATTTGGTTTGTTTCCCCTTTTTTTTTTTCTCTCTATTTCTTTTTCCTGATGGCAAATTAATAAATTCTTCTTCCATTCTTTTTTACTGTTATTAATATACACAATGTCTGTATGTCTTTCGTTTTGGTAAAATCTGGGTTTGGCCTCTGCTTCATGATATTAAATATACTTTATATAGTCTAAGAAGTTTATCTGATAGTGGTGCTCTAATTTCTGTGATTCTCAATTGTGTGCAGAGGCTCAAAAGCAAATCTTTGGTTCAGCGCGGTGTATCAAAAAAGTTTCTAATTGTTGAACTTGGGACACAACCAATCTGATGCAACTGGTGGTTGCAAACAGATAAGGTGAATAATGGTAAGTCTTTAGTGGGAACAAGCACTGGAACATGTTAGAAAGCTTCTCATTAAGGTTAGAGCTTTGGAGAATGATCCACTGCCATGGGCATAAAAGGTACTGGAGCATTCAAGAAGGAAGTTTGCGAGGTAACTGCTTCAGAGCCTACCAAGTTTCTTACTACCCCTTATATTTCTATGAAAAAATTCTGAACATGTGATTTAAAAATTTTATGTAATAAATCAATGGAGAGTTAATGTTTCCATTGCGTCTAGCACTACTATTTGTGCATTCTGCATGCATATGCCATATAGCAAGACAAATCAATCAAAATGTTCAACTCTTATTGCCTATGTGGCACAATGTTTGAATCATTAAACTACAACTGCAGGAATGATATGTGTTTTTTTTGTTGTTGTTGTACAACTAGAGTTTATTAGGCAATCTTCTAGAGTCATATCTAATTCTGGTCTCCACATTATGTGTTTGATATGAGGAGAAACCTCAAATACACGGAAGTCTACAAAGCTACTCCTAAGGAAATTCAGTCTACAATTTAAATGATTAAAAAATATTTAAGTTAAAGACATTTATATTAAGGCTTGTTATTTTTGGTTCATTACAGAAGGCCGTGCTCTCATCACTGGCGGAGGTGTGCAATGAAACCTAATAGAAAGAGGAAAACAAGTGTTGTAACAGCGTATCTAATGTGATTATAGAACAATGCTGAAAAATGTGCCTCACCTTGCTGCAGCTGCAGCTAGAAAGGATCACTTCATAATACTGATGATGATGATGAGAGGCTTCTTCAATCTCCTTCAATATTATTAGTCCTTTTATACTTCAGAATTCTTTATGAAATTGGCTGATGAGACCTGTGACAGATCCTATGTTGCTTTTCTTAACGATGTTTGAGAGGTTTGATTTTTGTAACTTTTTTTTAATCTATGTTCTTCAATTTCTTGTTTTCATTTCTAATGAAATTTCTGCTGTTGCAGAAGTGTTTCCCAATATGCATATATATATATATATATATATATGTCAGCAAATTTCTTGAAAGAGCTTGTTTTAGAGTTTCCTAGATTCAACCAAAAAAAAACCCTCCTAGATAAAATTGATTTCCACTTAATTACATTTTGTAGACTCAGAATTAGAAAGCATCAATCCCAGTTGTTTGGTTGAAACACATTTTGACAAATAGAAAGTTGAGGAAGTTGTGCCTTGTGCTTAGTTCAGAGGAGGTGATGTGAACTAATTCTCATTATTTTTGTCATGGACAGCACACGTGATGCGGGAAATGCAAGAAAATTATTATTTAATATTATTTATGTTTGTAAGCCAATTGTATTTTTATGTTTTAAGTCCTATTAGTTTATTGGGCTTTTAGTATTTTAGTTTAGAAGTAAGGTTATTTTTGTAATAAGACAATTAGGGTTTCGTGGCCAATTAGAACTAGGGTTTAGCAATCTTTTATAAGCAACCTATTGTACTCTTCGAAAGATAGTTGATATTTTTGATGAATGAAAAAAATGGCCGTTTGGTTTCTTTGATCTGGTGCTGACTCCAAGTCCACCCTAGGTGCTAACTCCTAGTGGTTTCCCCGCTTGGTGCTGATTCTAAGCAAGGCCTAGGTGCTATCCACAACATGGAATCACCACTTTCCTTTTTGCCATCCACCACATTGCCAAAACTTTAATTAAAGAATTCAATTCTTAAATTTGAACTGAAAATATCAGTTCCTAACTCATCCCAATTGCCCCCTTGAGAAGCGATTCTTGCAAAACTTGACAAACATGGGGATGGCGATTTAAGAATTTATGTATTATTCTCTTCATATGTAAGCAAGTACTGAATGTTGAAGGAAGACATCAACTTGGAAACTTTCATCCAAAGCATACTTGCCCTCATACCGAAGCCAAATACTCTAAATAGGTACACTTTATCAAAAGCTACACCCTTCCATTGTTGGCACGTCTACAATATGAAAATCAATAACTTGTTACTTCATTGATGTGAAAAATGTTATATATAATAATCAAAAGTGAGGTTTTAAAGTGATCTAATCAAAGTGGAGTCCACAGTTTTTAACATTCAAATCACACAAAAAAAGTCTTCAAATGGGCTTACCAAACAGACTCTTAATCTCTGGCAAAGACCATTCACATTCCTCAAAACATCTAGCATTCCTCACTCCAAATACCGTTCATATCCTTTAAAAAATTCTAGAATTAACTAAATTACTAAAGTACCTTTAATTTATAGGGGATTGTAAAATTACAATTTTGACCATAAATATAAAATTAACTAAAACTTTTATAATAAAAATTTAAATTAAAAATTATTTTAACATTAGGACACATAATTAGACCTTTAAAATCACATGACTTTGAATTCAATTAGGCTTTACATTACCCCATAAAATAAAATCTTGTATAGATGAATTGTCAAAGTAGTAACAAAATTTATTCTTCCATGACTGGAGCAACTAACTGAGGGCAAAAACAATTTGATCAAATTGGTATCAATAGCTTTTTAGGCAGGGCATGGTTATTATACATACTTTAGGCTTTGTTACTTGAAAATTTTGAAATCTTTGCTATAAATATTCAGATGTAACTAAAACATTATCATTTAGAGCTTTGCAATAAGAGTCCGAAATTGGTAAGAATGGAGTGTAAAATCTATGTTCTCATCTCAATAACTTGTTCAACAAATTATAAATGTTGTGACGCAAGGTGTTTTAGATTTGAAAAGTCTGAGAAGTAATAGCTTTGTAGTAGCATTTTGTTGTATGGCGAAACAAATTAGTGCTATTTCTACAGTACATTTTTTTGGGATGAAGCAACTTTTATTCAACAGACCAGATTACAACAATATTACAAATCCCAAACATTAAGCTGTAATCTACCAAGAACTAACATCAGCCTAACACGTATTAAAAACAGAAAAAGGAGTTTTCAGAAAGCTACATATTAGCTTTAAAAATAAATTTTTTAATGTTTCTACACCAAGAGAGCTAATATCTAACATCATGCACAATAAATTGCACATTTGCGCCATACCAGATTCAGATCAAATCTCTCCATTGTGAATTCTGGAATTTCAATTAATTCAACTTTGGTAGATAACAGCTGCTCAGACTATATTGCAATAATTGTGATGATCGTTTTGTAGTGGGATGTTAAGGTGATCTAGTAGGAGAAGACAAGGAGGGATTGGGTGGCATTGGCAAGGACTGAAGGCTACCTTCTAGCATTTCTACTACCTTAGTCATTGGTGGTCGGTTTGATGGAATGGTCTGAATGCACCACAAACTTATTAAAATCATCTTCCTTGCAATTTCTTCTTCCTCTTCATTTGTAATCCCATCCAATCTTAAATCCTTACCTCCTTCAAGATGCTCATAAACATAATGTGGAAAATATATTTCACTGGTGTGAGACATTTCAACATCGATATTCTTTCTTCCTGCTACTATTTCAAGAACCATCATTCCATAGCTATACACATCAGACTTGTGAGATACTCTGCCAATGTTTCTACAATGCACTTCAGGAGCAATATATCCAGCAGTCCCTCTAGCATTCATTGTTGATACAACACTATCTTTCCTTTCACACAGTTTAGCAAGGCCGAAATCAGAGATTTTGGGACATAAATTATCATCTAAGAGAATGTTGTGAGGTTTTATGTCAAAATGCAGAATCCTTGTGTTACAGCCACGATGTAAGTATTCTAATCCTCGAGCAATGCCTATTACAATTTCATTGCGTGTTTTCCATTTCAGTGGACCGTTTTCACTTGACAATCGTCGAGTATATATGAACTTATCCAATGATCCGTTGGACATATATTCATAAATCAATGCTCTTTTTTTCTTCTCATAACAGAAACCCAGAAGAGTGACTACATTAACGTGGGAAGTTCTACTAATGCTGGCAATCTCATTAATGAATTCTTCTCCATTACCCTTGGACTCACTTAGTACTTTCACTGCCACTAGATGACCATCAGGTAGCACTCCCTTGTACACAACACCATATCCTCCTTGGCCTATTTTATTTTTGAATGAGTTTGTCACTTTCTTCAAAAACGAATAACTATATCGCTTTGGGGCAAAAGATCCATAATTCCTTATAAAAGCCTCGACATTTTGCTCATTTCTGGTCTTTCTTCCATAAAACCATTGCCCGCATGATAAGCATTCTCTCTTAAATTTGTAGAAAGCCACAATTGAGATTAATATAATCCCAACCACAACTGTGGAAATGCCTGTATGCAAAGAATGGTTTAAGTCACTAATAACAATAATTATCAGGGCAACCACGAAAAGAAGTAAAAAAGAAAAGAAAAGAAAAAGAAAACATGTATATTAGTGTTAATAAGTATATGTTCATCCTTCAGATCAGAGGTAATTACTTCCTATTTTATATAAGGGCCAAATAGCAGAACTTAGTAAGAAATACTTTTTGACAAACGTTCAAAATACCTATAGCAACTTTAATAGTCAAATTGCGCTTTGAACCTGCATCAGGAACATAAGAAAATTAAGTTAGACTTCTTTTTATGAAGTGAATGTTAGTATTAAAATTTATGTTGGAGTTAAGAGAGAATGTAAAATAACACGTAAAAAACTAATGTAGTTTGGTCTAGTCGTTTATATCCATAGTGAAAAGCCCTTAAGTGGCTATATTTATACTATTTTAAACTTGTGTGCTAACAGTAAGCTCATAAAAGGTATATATAAAGAGACTAAATCTAAAACACCCATAGACTAGCATTGGATTATTTTACTTACTCAACAAGTAGGCTTAATATTAGCACTACAAAGAACATTGATATCTCCAATATCCTCCCCTTGTATTGATATATCTAACATCCTCCTCTACCTCAAAGTGAAAATTTAAAATCGCCTTGAGTTTGGAATATGAAAATGAGAACTAAAGTGCGACCACGAAGGACAGGATTAAATGTAGAATGGACTAGGCACAAGTAGTTAAAGTAGTTAATTAACACAAGACTCAAATCACAAATAAAGCACAAGTTGAAGATGCATAAACATAGTTAAAAAGTACAATTAACACAACTGCATAGAGAGAGCAATATTGGTTCAAGAAGTGAAAACCCTTGTAGAAATACCTACCAAGATGAATGTTAGAATTCAAGCACATACATCTTCAACAATGGTGGAATCTAAGGGAACCATGAGAGAGAGAAAACTGTATGTGAATGATTCTATATTGAATAAATTTATCAAGTTCTTTGTTTCTTATATACAGAAAGAATAGTGGCGGGAAGACTTAACAAACTAAGTAAGTAAGAAATACACCAATACAGGGCTAACACATGTCCACTAAAAACTAACTAATTATACTATCTTTATACTAAACGACCTGTAGTTTTATCAATACATATACACTACGACTTGTAGTTTTGCTCTGTCTCTGGTTCTTGCTCTCTATATGCTTTATCTTCGAGCTTCATCCTTTAACAATGAGAACACTTTTGAGGGCAGACTCAAAAAGAAAATCCACTACCATAAAAGGCTGTCGCAGTACATGCATGTTTATAGGCTATTATACTTGAGCTCCCTGCTATTGCTAGTAACTGCATACTCCTACATTTTTCCTTCTATGTAATCCACTTCGCAAACGATCGCCGCTTGTAGATTAACCCAATAGGCACTCCAAGAGATTCTTGTTAGTTTGCACAACTAAGGACACCTATGTGTTTTCAGAGAAAATTCCTACACAAACATAGGTGGGTGATCAAGGTATTTTGGTTAAGGATCTCTCAAGGATATTCAATGGAGAGATTGGGAAGACAATCATATTTTCTCTTAACTGTTTGATAGCTGTTCTCCTTTCAGAAAGTAGGGTTAAAGTTGTGCAAAATAAGTTTGTAACATTTTAATAAGTTTTCGCTCAAGCGAGTGTCAAGCGAGGGACTACAAAAAAATTTTGTATAATTTTCAATTTTGTTTGAATGAGATTTGGTTTTCTATCGAGCAAGCTCTTCAATCTTTCACAGTGAACAATGAGCCTCATTGTTAAACCCATTTGACACCCTTTATGTGTTAGAAATCAACACTAACTCTCTTGTCTTTAGAAATTTCTAGAGTTTCACTCAATTTGCTTCTCTCTGGAATTCTCTAGAAACTTCTAGAACTTCTCACACAATCTCTCTCTTTCTAGAAATTTCTCTCTAATTCCGGAAATTTCTCTCTTGCTCTCTTTCCGGAATTCTCTCCAAGATAGTTCTTATATTTTCTCTAGAAACTTCCTTACACTAGTGAATTTTAGCCATATGTTTATAGAATAGTTTAGAAGGTTGGAGAATGACATTCATTTAATGCCAATAAAAAGGAAGATGCTAGAAGCTTCAAGTTAGTTTCCTAACCAACATACACCTAGTATAAATAGATGTGGTAGTATGTGAAGTAGAGTGTGTGAGATTAGTGAGAGACAAGTGAAGTGTGTCATAGGCCAAGTGAGTAGTGTGAAGTGGAGAAATAAGTAAGAGCTATTGTGTAGTGTTAGTACATAGGTGTCTAGAGAGTTGGTGTGTGTCTTGTAAAAACTAAGTGTGCTGGAGTAGCTTTGCCGTGTGGTGTTAGTGAGTCTTGTAATTGTGTCATACATGGAGCCATATTTGGCTTTCCATAAGTCTTAAGTGTTGTAATTCAAAGAGTTAAGTTTTTAATAAAAACTCTTTGCTCAGTATTTTGTTCAATAATCTAGTGTCAGAACTTCCGCTAACTCAACATTATGAATACTAAGAAAATAACGGAACATTGCAAACTTTTTGTCATGGATATGTCAAACTCTAGATTTCCTAACAATCTCCCACCTATAGTAACTCTATGAAAAAACACCCTAATATTGACTTAAGTATCTCTGTAAGTCTATGAAATCACAGACCAACCAAGACTTACACCTATTCTAGAGACATAATTCTAGGACTGGAACAATTTACCTATCTTTCCTGAACATGAACAAATATATTAAATGCAACTGGTATGGATAGTAAAAGTAACAATATTGATCAAGCATATCATAAGAATATGAATATCATGAAAAGCATGAATAGCTTGACCATAAACAAAAAGGGTGTACAAGTAAGAACCGTAGCATGTCATAGTAGCAGGAAGTGCATCAAGAATAGTCTAAACTCAACATGTTCAACACAAAGCAATGATTTTATTATGTCCTTAAATTTTCTCCCCAAATTTTAGTGAAATACTCCTGAATTGAGGTAATGGGGCTAGAAAATTTATAACTGTACCTGGTGGAGACGGATTCTCTGATGGTGATTGTGGGGGCTGGGCAACCAAGGAAGGCACTGTCATAGTAGAAGGAAGTGCATCAAGAACAATCAAGTTGATGACTATAATGGTCAATTATCATCAAGGATATGACACATTCGAATATGTGAAGCAAATTAGAACCATAGAACTAGTAATTAAAATCAAAATGTTCAACACAAAGCAATGATTTTATTATGTCCTTAAATTATCTCCCCAACTTCTAGTGAAATACTCCTGAATTGAGGTAGTAGGGCTAGAAAATTTATAACCATACCTGGTGGAGACGGATTCTCTGATGGTGATTGTGGGGGTTGGGCAACCGGGGAAGGCACTGTCATAGTAGAAGGAAGTGCATCAAGAACAGTAAAGTTTATGACTATAATGGTCAATTATCATCAAGGATATGACCCATTCGAACATGTGAAGCAAATTAGAACCATAGAACTAGTAACTAAACTCAAAATGTTCAACACAAAGCAATGATTTTATTATGTCCTTAAATTTTCTCCCCAACTTCTAGTGAAATACTCTTGAATTGAGGTAGTGGGGCCAGAAAATTTATAACCGTACCTAGTGGAGACGGATTCTCTGATGGTGATTGTGGGGGCTGGGCAACCGGGGAAGGCACTGTCATAGTAGAAGAAAGTGCATCAAGTACAGTCAAGTTGATGACTATAATGGTCAATTATCATCAAGGATATGACACATTTGAACATGTGAAGCAAATTAGAACCACAGAACTAGTAACTAAACTCAAAATGTTCAACACAAAGCAATAATTTTATTATGTCCTTAAATTTTCTCCCCAACTACTAGTCAAATACTCCTGAATTGAGGTAGTGGGGTTAAGAAAATTTATAACCATACCTGGTGGAGACAGATTCTCTGATGGTGATTGTGAGGGCTGGGCAATCGAGGAAGGCACTGTCATAGTAGAAGGAAGTGCATCAAGAACAGTCAAGTTGATGACTATAATGGTCAATTATCATCAAGGATATGACACATTCGAACATGTGATGCAAATTAGAACCACAGAACTAGTAACTAAACTCAAAATGTTCAACACAAAGCAATGATTTTATTATGTCCTTAAATTTTCTCACCAACTACTAGTCAAATACTCCTGAATTGAGGTAGTGGGGCTAGAAAATTTATAACCGTACCTGGTGGAGACGGATTCTCTGATGGTGATTGTGAAGGCTGGGCAATCGAGGAAGGCACTGTCATAGTAGAAGGAAGTGCATCAAGAACAGTCAAGTTGATGACTATAATGGTCAATTATCATCAAGGATATGAAATATTCGAACATGTGATGCAAATTAGAACCACAAAACTAGTAACTAAACTCAAAATGTTCAACACAAAGCAATGATTTTATTATGTCCTTAAATTTTCTCCCCAACTACTAGTCAAATACTCCTGAATTGAGGTAGTGGGGCTAGAAAATTTATAACCGTACCTGGTGGAGACAGATTCTCTGATGGTGATTGTGAGGGCTGGTCAGCCGAGATAAGCACTGTCATAGTAGAAGGAAGTGCATCAAGAACAGTCAAGTTGATGACCATAACGGTCAATTAACATTAAGGATATGACACATTAACCACAAAACTAGTAACTAAACTCAACATGTTCAACACAAAGCAATGATTTTATTATGTCCTTAAATTTTCTCCCCAACTACTAGTCAAATACTCCTGAATTGAGGTAGTGGGGCTAGAAAATTTATAACCGTACCTGGTGGAGACGGATTCTCTGATGGTGATTGTGAGGGCTGGTCAGCCGAGATAAGCACTGTCATAGTAGAAGGAAGTGCATCAAGAACAGTCAAGTTGATGACCATAACGGTCAATTATCATCAAGGATATGACACATTAACCACAAAACTAGTAACTAAACTCAACATGTTCAACACAAAGCAATGATTTTATTATGTCCTTAAATTTTCTCCCCAACTACTAGTCAAATACTCCTGAATTGAGGTAGTGGGGCTAGAAAATTTATAACCGTACCTGGTGGAGACGGATTCTCTGATGGTGATTGTGAGGGCTGGTCAGCCGAGATAAGCACTGTCATAGTAGAAGGAAGTGCATCAAGAACAGTCAAGTTGATGACCATAACGGTCAATTATCATCAAGGATATGACACATTAACCACAAAACTAGTAACTAAACTCAACTTGTTCAACACAAAGCAATGATTTTATTATGTCCTTAAATTTTCTCCCCAACTACTAGTCAAATACTCCTGAATTAAGGTAGTGGGGCCAGAAAATTTATAACCGTACCTGGTGTAGACGGATTCTCTGATGGTGATTTTGAGGGCTGGGCAGCCAAGATAGGCACTGTCATAGTAAAAGGAAGTGTATCAAGAACAGTCAAGTTGATGATCATAACGGTCAATTATCATCAAGGATATGACAAATTAACCACAAAACTAGTAACTAAACTCAACATGTTCAACACAAAGCAATGATTTTATTATGTCCTTAAATTTTCTCCCCAACTACTTGTCAAATACTCTGAATTGAGGTAGTGAGGCTAGAAAATTTATAACCGTACCTGTTGAAGTTGCATTCGTAGACGCATTCTCTGATTTTGTTATTAGTGGGGCCTGGGCAGCCAGGGAAGGCATTGGCAAGACCCGAGGAGGTGGTGGTGGAGAGGAACGACATGTTTTGGATCCATAAGATTGATTTGGGCAGTAGCAAGTAGGTCCATTGGAAGTGCGGTTAAAACCACAAACTCCATTAGACCTAGTGCAGGCACTACAGGCTTCACTGTCATTCCATTTCACATCATAGCCTGCTTTGATGGTTTGTTCCACTTGCGATAAATTGTTAACATCAGTAATAGAATCTGATGGAATCAGAAGACGCACACTATCAGTACACGGGTTAAGGCCTTCGTCCGCCAATACTAAATACCCAAGCCCATATTTTGGACAAGTGAACCTTTGGTAATCCTTCCCGGGAAGTTCATCTTCTCGACAACCATAGACTAAGGTAAGGTTTTGCAACAAAGTGGTGTTGTCGAGAACTTTAGATTCAAGTATGCTGCTATTCACGAAGTTGGGTGAACAAATTCCATTTACATAGTCTTCTCTCGCAATAGTGAGTGTTTTGGTTCTGGTATTCATTTCCAAAACTCGGTACCAGACGTCTAAAATCTCTATGGTGGTGTCATTTTTCTCACAGGTGAGCTTTAACTGAGGATTGCCACAAGCTTCAGGTCGAGCAGCTCCCCAGAATGGATAACCCACGTTTGTGATATCTCCACAGCTGAACATATTGGTACTACAATTTGAGTACCAATCAGAGGCGCATAAAGTCGTCGCAGGAAACTCCATGAAAATCAAGGTTGTGAAAAATAAAGAAACAAGAAAAGTAGACCGAGAAAACAGTTGGGAGTTCATTCTGGTGGTGCTGTAATTGTTGGCCGGAGAAAGTGTTATTATTTGATAGATGACTTTGAATTTGCTTCTTTAATTAGTGTGAAATGGGAATGAGTGACAAAGGATATTGGCGGGAAGCTCTGGCACAAAGACATGGGCGATGACTCAAAGATGACTTAATGCGCCAGTTACGCACTTGGTCATGCATAAAATTAAGAGCAATATCTATCACTACAATTTACACACCGCCTGTTACGCACAATTACACAAAGCTTGTTGTAAGTTTTAACTTGTAATTATTGGACGCGTCTTTTACTCGCAATTACGCCAAAATTGGTGGAAAGACTTAATTGTGACGTGAAGTGAAGTGGCAATCTCAATTTAAGTTTACCAAAAAAAAAAAAAAAAAAAAAAAAAAGGAAGGAAGAAGAAATACCTCAATTCATTATTATGGAATTATATATTTGAATTCAATACTACTCCGTGCTGCTTCTCTACTTTTTAGCTAATTCACTGTGTTATTCTCTGTTGAAAAATCAAACAAAAGAATGTAAAAATGTCACATAAAATTTGTCTTGGCTTGTCTTTGCCTTTGCCTTTGCCCCCAATAAATTCATTTGTACTCCTTCACTTTCATTTCCACTTTCAACTTCAACAAAATTGTTGGAAAAGTGACAAAACATGTAGCTAGCGGTCATATTATAATACCTGTCTCATAATAAATCCCTTCATGGACTTTTCTTTTTCTCTTTTAATTAATTTTGTACTCCAAGAGAGAACATTGTCTCAACATTGAGTTGGACTAGACTCTTTTTCTCTTTCAATTATTATGCAATACAAAATGAGAAAAATTATTAGGTACTCCCGGAGTATCATAAATGCATAATCTCTTCTCTCATATGAATGATGAGTCCCACCATGAATTTAAATAGTGAGATCCACCATTCATGTGAGAAAAGGGAGTACGCATTTATAGTATTCCGAAAGTATACAATAATTTCTTCAAAAGTGGGCATTGTCTCAACGTTTAGTTTTTTTTTTTTTTTTTTTTGAGAAAGAAACTGATGGATTTTATTAATAAAATTCAACTACATCCAATTGTAAAATCGAACCAATATGAGATGGGATATCTTCCAACCATACTTGAAAATCTGGTATGCAAAATGCATTTTTTGCCAGACTATGAGTAACTCCATTGTCGTTTCTCTTAATGTGAGAATACAACAATCCTTCTCTACGAACATGTAAAAACCAAATACAATGAAATAAACTTGCAAAACATTTAACATCACGACTAAGTAAACCAAAGGTTTCCAAAGACTGCGAATCTGCATTCAAAGTGTTCATTGCAATCTCTAAAACTCCCTCTGGGGTGACATCTTCCAAACTCAGATCAACATCAAACTGTAAAGCCTTCAATATAGCCAAAGTTTCAAGCTCTATGATAGTTATACAAATTCTATTGTATAGTTCTTATAAATTGACGTGTTATCTTTTAAAACATTAAAAAATATATAATTTATCAAAAAAATACAATTTATTTATATATTTATTATGGTGTTGATGTGATACTAATCACGTTTATTGTCACACGAGTTTGCAAGCTTTTATAGGTTAATTATTAATAGCTAATAATTTAACATGCTACAATTATATTTTAAAAAAGAGTGAAATAATATCTAGACAAGCCTAGGCTAGAAGATAGTAGCTTGAATAGTATTCTCAATTTTCTTATTCTGTGATTAAGTCCTGTTAAGGCCCATCTCAATGCTTTTTTCACCATTTTGTATAGGCCATTTTCAATGGAACTAGTGCGAGCCTATAGGGACCCTTTGTTGCTTCGTTTTCATGGGTTGAGATTGGTTGGACTCAATGCCACTAAAATTTTGGGCAAATTCACATGATCCAAAGTGCAGTCCTATTATGTGTTTCTTATGATTTTTATATGAGAGATAAGTCTTGAATTTCAACTTTCACAAGAAAGACTATGTTAATGTTTTTGATAATTTGATAGCTATAATAGGGAAATGGAAATTTTAAATATGAAATTATCCGTTAAAAATAACATAATGTGCCAATTTAGTTACACGATTGTTGACTCTTGACAAACACAATATTAATTTTAACTTAAGACTTATTGCCTTTTATCATCTAAGACCATTGTTGCTTTGATGAACATGTTAGGTTATGGCTTTATCCACCTTATTGATCTCAAACCATTGAGCTTGAGAACTCTTAACATTGATTCTCACTATGGAAGTAAGATAACCATGGTTAGTTCTCTAACTCTTTTAATTTTTATTGCCCCCCCCCCCCAAAAAAAAAAACAACCCCTAAGACTAAGAGTAAAGATTTAGTTCAAGCCAAATTTTAGAAGCAAGAGTAAGTTTTCTCATTTTGATGGTTGTTATTGTTGGGTTACACGTGTGAGTGAAGTCCCACATTGAATAAAGATGAGAAGAATGAGTGGTTAATATAACATAATTGAGCACATACCCATTGGGCTTAGGCCTTTTGGGTTAAAGTGTGTCTTTATATGTTATATTAATTACTCAAGGAAGCTCCCCAAGGTGTTTATCTCCCCGACAAGTGGTATCAGAGCCCATGGTGGTGTGCGGCGAAGGTGGTGAGGTGTTCATGGTCCCTATCCAGCGGGGACAGAGAAAGCCTACATGGCCCACACATAAAGATCCTGGAGAAGAAAAAAAACAAAAAAAGAGCCCAATAAATGAATATTGCTAATGGTGCTAAATAATGGTGTGATGCAAGGTTCCCATGGACATGGACGTGCGGGGTTCCCATGGATGTGCGTGCGGGGTTGACACGTGGTTCCCATGGATGGCGTACGAGAGACTCATGGATGATGCATTGATGAAGTGAAAAGCCCATTAGGCAAGGGGGAGTAAGTAGGACTTGTTCATGACCCATAGAGAGGTCTTGAAGCCCACAGAGAGGCAGAGACTCACACGTGAGGAGGAGATTGTTGGGTTACACGTGTGAGTGAAGTCCCACATTGAATAAATATAAGAAGAATGAGTGGTTAATATAACATAATTGAGCACATACCCATTGGGCTTAGGCCTTTTGGGTTAAAGTGTGTCTCTATATGTTATATTAATTACTCAAGGAAGCTCCCCAAGGTGTTTATCTCCCCAATAAGTGGTATCAGAGCCCATGGTGGTGTGCGGCGAAGGTGGTGAGGTGTTCATGGTCCCTATCCAGCGGGGACAGAGAAAGCCTAAATAGCCCACACATAAAGATCCTGGAGAAGAAGAAAAAAAAGAGCCCAACAAATGAATATTGCTAATGGTGCTAAATAATGGTGTGATGCAAGGTTCCCATGGATATGGACGTGCGGGGTTCCCATGGATGTGCGTGCGGGGTTGACACGTGGTTCCCATGGATGGCGTACGAGAGACTCATGGATGATGCATTGATGAAGTGAAAAGCCCATTAGGTAAGGGGGAGTAAGTAGGACTTGTTCATGGCCCATAGAGAGGTCTTGAATCCCACAGAGAGGCAGAGACTCACACGTGAGGGGGAGATTGTTGGGTTACACGTGTGAGTGAAGTCCCACATTGAATAAAGATGAGAAGAATGAGTGGTTAATATAACATAATTGAGCACATACCCATTGGGCTTAGGCCTTTTGGGTTAAAGTGTGTCTCTATATGTTATATTAATTACTCAAGGAAGCTCCCCAAGGTGTTTATCTCCCCAACAGTTATCCTTCATTCCAACAAATTGAAATTTCAGAAGTGGTTTAGTGTTTGATGTTACGTGTCATCTTGGGTTGGTGTTGGACTGCTACTCCATGTAACCTGGGGACACAAGTGATAGGTTAGCTTTCGTGTGCAGAGATTAAATTTATGCAGGAGACTAGAGTATATTTATTCCAGAATGGAGCCAAAAATTTTGAAAGCTGCTAAGAAAGTTTGAGAAGTTCCCATTAGGCATTGAGAATGGGGTTACTCAGGTTTGCAAGCTGAAGGTAATTCAAGAACCATACATGCTACATTAGAGGATAATGGTGTTGGGAAACTTCATTTACTTTTAGTATTAGACTAACTTATCTTTGTACAGTTGACAACTTCTCTGCTATAGATAATATTAATGAATTCTTAAATCTAAATACTTGTAATGTGGTTGGACCAAGACAAATTTGGACAAGATGCATAATTTGTGTTCAGAATATAACTTCTTAAATAATAGATGTGACATTTCAAAATCATGGATCGTTGGAACTTGGAAGTGGTTTTCTTCTGGTCAAAGGGAACACTTGCATACAAAGTGAGAAAGATTCAGATGGTTTGCTCAAAGGTTGTAACTTGTAAGAAGATAAAGGAAGGTAGTTGAAAAATCTGTCATGAATTATTGCTGTCCAACTGGCTAGCCAGTTAGCTTAAAGCTTCCTACAGATTCAACTGTTGATATGGGTTGATGCTATTGTTAGCATGGAGAAGAAAAGTAAAGGAATTTTTGTGTCATATACTCAACTTATTCTGTTCTACTTGTTCATCTTGGGAGTCATCATGACATTTCTTGAAGTTACGGGCATGGAGGAACCTTTATCATTTAAGAAACTTCAAGAAAGACAAGCATCTTGATTTATGTTTAGAAAACCATGCTTGACATGCTCCTATATTGATGAACTTACAAGGCAGGAACTTGCTTAGAGGTGCACATTTTAAGGTTTTCATTCATGCACGGTTACCATAACTCTGCAGAGATCATTGGCCTTGAGAGTTGCAAAGTTTTGTAGTGTCTGCGAGGCGATGATGTATTACTTAGTGGCTTTAATGAGAGAGTGGATGGAACAGAAGCAAATAATATGATAAGGATGGCCTTTTGTTCTGCAACTTATTTGCATAAATGTTTTATTTATTAATTTTTAGAATATTTGATTCAATAAACTTTTGATGCTTCTTTCCCCTAATAATTTTCTGCAATCTCATCAAAGGAATATCTCATTCTGTGATTTGTGATTAAGATCGTGGATAAGCAATCTGCTTTATAGATCTATTGTGCAGTTGGGTCAAATCTAACCATAAAATTATTAGCTGTTGAATTGGAATTGTAAATTTAAAAATGAATGATTAGCTTTGATTTGTTTGAACTTGGATGACTAAAGGTGCTTGAAGGCCACACAAATTAGTTAATTATTTATTTGGTTTGTTTTCCCTTTTTTTTCTCTCTATTTCTTTTTCCTGATGGCAAATTTATAAATTCTTCTTCCATTCTTTTTTACTGTTATTAATATACACAATGTCTGTATGTCTTTCATTTTGGTAAAATCTGGGTTTGGTCTCTGCTTCATGATATTAAATATACTTTATATAGTCTAAGAAGTTTATCTGATAGTGGTGCTCTAATTTCTGTGATTCTCAATTGTGTGCAGAGGCTCCAAAGCAAATCTTTGGTTCAGCGTGGTGTATCAAAAAAGTTTCTAATTGTTGAACTTGGGACACAACCAATCTGATGCAACTGGTGGTTGCAAAACAGATAAGGTGAATAATGGTAAGTCTTTAGTGGGCACAAGCACTGGAACATGTTAGAAAGCTTCTCATTAAGGTTAGAGCTTTGGAGAATGATCCACTGCAATGGGCATAAAAGGTACTGGAGCATTCAATAAGGAAGTTTGCAAGGTAACTGCTTCAGAGCCTACTAAGTTTCTTACTACCCCTTATATTTCTATGAAAAAATTCTGAACATGTGATTTAAAAATTTTATGTAATAAATTACGATGGAGAGTTAATGTTTCCATTGCGTCTAGCACTACTATTTGTGCATTCTGCATGTATATGCCATATAGCAAGACAAATCAATCAAAATGTTCAACTCTTATTGCCATTGTGGCACGAAGTTTGAATCGATAAACTACAACTGCAGGAATGTTATGTGTTTTTGTTGTTGTTGTTGTTGTATAACTAGAGTTTATTAGGCAATCTTCTAGAGTTATATCTAATTCTGGTCTCCACATTATGTGTTTGATATGAGGAGAAACCTCAAATACACGGAAGTCTACAAAGCTACTCCTAAGGAAATTCAGTCTAAAATTTAAATGATTAAAAAATATTTAAGCTAAAGGCATTTATATCAAGGCTTGTTATTTTTGGTTGATTACAGAAGGCCGTGCTCTAATCACTGGCGGAGGTGTGCAATGAAACCTAATAGAAAGAGGAAAACAAGTGTTGTAACACCGCATCTAATGTGAATATAGAACAATGCTGAAAAATGTGCCTCACCTTGCTGTAGCTGCAGCTAGAAAGGATCACTTCATAATACTGATGATGATGATGATGAGAGGCTTCTTCAATCTCCTTCAATATTATTAGTCCTTTTATACTTCAGAATTCTTTATGAAATTGGCTGATGAGGCCTGTGACAGATCCTATGATGCTTTTCTTAACTATGTTTGAGAGGTTTGATTTTTGTAACTTTTTTTTAATCTAATTTCTTCAATTTGTTGTTTTCATTTCTAATGAAATTTCTGCTATTGCAGAAGTCTTTCCCAATATGCATATAAATATATATATATATATATATGTCAGCAAAATTCTTGAAAGAGCTTGTTTTAGAGTTTCCTAGATTCAACCAAAAAAAAAAACCCTCATAGATAAAATTGATTTCCACTTAATTACATTTTGTAGACTCAGAATTAGAAAGCATCAATCCCAATTGTTTGGTTGAAACACATTTTGACAAAAAGAGAGTTGAGGAAGTTGTGCCTTGTGCTTAGTTCAGAGGAGGTGATGTGAACTAATTCTCATTATTTTTGTCATGGACAGCACGTAAAGGAATATATGCTGGTAATAAATCATTTATACTGAATATGCAACAATACAAAAAGATCCACAACATGGAATCACCACTTTCCTTTTTGCCATCCACCACATTGCCAAAACTTTAATTAAAGAATTCAAATCTTAAATTTGAACTGAAAATCTCAGTTCCTAACTCATCCCAATTGCCCCCTTGAGAAGTGATTCCTGCAAAACTTGACAAACATGGGGATGGCGATTTAAGAATTTATGTATTATTTTCTTCATTTTCATGTAAGCACAGGGCTGGCTCAATGAATTTGGGGGCCCTAGGCGAAATCTTTAAATGGGGCATTTTATTATATTTTATTATAAATTCATATATTTTTTTCAATTAATTTTTTTTTTTTTTGGCTTTTTGAGAGGCAAAATTACTAATTAAATTTTTGCATTCAAGTTCCGCTAACATTTTCATTTCAATTGGTAATATGGCTAATCCACTTAATCTTTCTTGTGACATAGTTGATCTTAAATAGGATTTTATTAATTTTAATTTTGAAAAACTTATTTATACGGAAGCAACTGTAACAGGTATAGCTAGTAGTATTCTGAAAACAATACATTCATTTGGAAAAGATTCTAGCCTCTTTATATAATTTAGTACATTAATTGGAGAGTTTTCATTTATTTGTAAAACTTCTTTTAAAACTTTTAGTTTTGAAAATAAATCTAAGCCATCAATATCGAAATAAGTTTCCTGTGTGAGAAAATATTCAAGATTAAGACAATTTTTTTTCAAACTATACAATTTTTTGATGGAATATTATATAATATTATATAATATATTATTACTATTTGGGGACCTCTTTATCAGTGGGGGCCTTAGGCCATTGCCTAAGTGGCCTATAGCTTCAACCGGCCCTGTGTAAGCAAGTATTGAATGTTGAAGGAAGACATCAACTTGGAAAATTTCATCCAAAGCATACTTGCCCTCAGACTGAAGCCAAATACTCTAAATAGGTACACTTTATCAAAAGCTACACCCTTCCATTGTTGGCTTGTCTACAATATGAAAATCAATAACTTGTTACTTCATTGATGTGAAAAATGTTATATATAATAATCAAAAGTGAGGTTTTAAAGTGATATAACCAAAGTGGGGTCCATTGTTTTTAACATTTAAATCACACAAAAGAGTCTTCAAATGGGCTTACCAAACAAACTCTTAATCTCTAGCAAAGACCATTCATATCCCTCAAAACATCTAGCATTTCTCACTCCAAATGCCGTTCACATCCTTTACAAAATTCTAGAATTAACTAAATTACTAAAATACCTTTAATTTATAGGGGATTGTAAAATTACAATTTTGACCATAAATATAAAATTAACTAAAACTTTTATAATAAAAATTTAAATTAAAAATTGTTTTAACATTTGGACACATAATTAGACCTTTAAAATCACATGACTTTTAATTCAATTAGGCTTTACATTACCCCATAAAATAAAATCTTGTATAGACGAATTGTCAAAGTCGTAACAAAATTTATTCTTCCATGACTGGAGCAACTAATTAAGGGCAAAAACAATTTGATCAAATTGGTATCAACAGCTTTTTAGGCAGGGCATGGTTATTATACATACTTTTAGGCTTTCTTGCTTGAAACTTTTGAAATCTTTGCTATAAATATTCGGATGTAACTGAAACATTATCGTTTAAAGCTTTGCAATAAGAGTTCGAAATTGGTAAGAATGAGGTGTAAAATCTATGTTCTCATCTCAATAACTTGTTCAACAAATTATAAATGTTGTGAAGCAAGGTGTTTTAGATTTGAAAAGTCTGGGAAGCAATAGCTCTGTAGTATGATTTTGTTGTATGGCCAAACAAAATAGTGCTATTTCTACAGTAAATTTTTAATGGTGATGAAGCAACTTTTATTCAACCAACCAGATTACAACAATATTACAAATCCCAAACATTAAGCTGCAATCTACCAAGAACTAACATTAGCCTAACACGTATTAAAAACAGAAAAAGGAGTTTTCACAAAGCTACATATTAGCTTTAAAAATAAATTTTTTAATGTTACCAAGAGAGCTAATATCTAACATCATGCACAATGAATTGCACATTTGCGCCATACCAAATTCAAATCAAATCTTTCCATTGTGAATTCTGGAGTTTCAATTAATTCAACTTTGGTAGATAACAGCTGCTCAGACTATATTGCAATAATTGTGATGATCGTTTTGTAGTGGGATGTTAAGGTGATCTAGTAGGAGAAGACAAGGAGGGATTGGGTGGCATTGGCAAGGACTAAAGGCTACCTTCTAGCATTTCTACTACCTTAGTCATTGATGGTCGGTTTGATGGAATGGTCTGAATGCACCACAAACTTATTAAAATCATTTTCCTTGCAATTTCTTCTTCCTCTTCATTTGTAATCCCATCCAATCTTAAATCCTTACCTCCTTCATGATGCTTATAAATATAATGTGGAAAATATATTTCACTGATGTGAGACACTCCAGCATCGATATTCTTTCTTCCTACTACTATTTCAAGAACCATCATTCCATAGCTATACACATCAGACTTGTGAGATACTCTGACAATGTTTCTATAATGCACTTTAGGAGCAATATATCCAGTAGTCCCTCTTGCATTTATTATTGATACAACACTATCTTTCCTTTCACACAGTTTCGCAAGGCCGAAATCAGAGATTTTGGGACATAAATTATCATCTAAGAGAATGTTGTGAGGTTTTATGTCAAAATGCAGAATCTTTGTGTTACAGCCACGATGTAAGTATTCTAATCCTCGAGCAATGCCTATTACAATTTCATTGCGTGTTTTCCATTTCAGTGAACCGTTTTCACTTGACAATCCTTGAGTATATATGAACTTATCCAATGATCCGTTGGACATATATTCATAAATCAATGCTCTTTTTTTCTTCTCATAACAGAAACCCAGAAGAGCGACTACATTAACGTGGGAAGTTCTACTAATGCTAGCAATCTCATTAATGAATTCTTCTCCATTACCCTTGGACTCACAAAGTACTTTCACTGCCACTAGACGACCATCAGGTAGCATTCCCTTATACACAACACCATATCTTCCTTGGCCTATTTTATTTTTGAATGAGTTTGTAACTTTCTTCACCAACGAATAACTATATCGCTTTGGGGCAAGAGATTCTTAATTCCTTATAAATGCCTCGACTTTTTGCTCATTTCTGGTTTTTCTTCCATAAGACCATTGCCCGCATGATAAGCATTCTCTCTTGAATTTGTAGAAAGCCACAATTGAGATTAATATAATCCTAGCCACAACTGTGGAAATGCCTGTATGCAAAGAATGGTTTAAGAATTGTGTTTCACTAATAATACTAATATTTATCAGGTTAACTGCGAAAAAAAGTGAAAAAAGAAAAAAGGAAAAAGGAAAATGGAAAAAGGAAAAGAAAACATGTATACCAGTATTAATAAGTATATGTTCATCCTACAGATCAGAGATATTTACTTCCCATTTTATACAAGGGCCAGATAGCAGAACTTAGTAAGAAATACTTTTTGACAAACGTTCAAAGTACCTATAGCAACTTTAACAGTCCAATTGCGCTTTGAACCTGCATCAGGAACATAAGAAAAGTTAGACTTCTTTTTATGAAGTGAATGTTAGTATTAAAATTTATGTGGGGGGTTAAGAGAGAGGGTAAAATAATGTTGGGTCCCAAATAATATTAATTATCACAAATATTAGCAATCCAAAATAGCAATTACACACAAGAATACAAATATTTATATGGAAAACCTTTTCTCTTGAAAGGAAAAAACCACGGGACAAACTCCAAATAATTTCATTATTATCAAATCAATTACGATAATTCTTGTATATGTCTCATAGCTAAAGAAAAATCTCTCTTATTTTTCTTTGCTTTCACACACACACCAATTATCTCTTTCAAATGCGGCAACACTTTGCTCTCTCCTTTTTATTTTCTTCTCCACGTGCAACCCTCTTTTGGCTGTCTTCTTTTTCTCTAAGCAGCTCCCTCTTGGCTGCTCTCTCTTCTTTTTCTTTCTTGTGCAGCTTCCTCTTTCTTTACTCTTGCACATACTCTCTTTGTGTCTTCTCAAAGGCGGCAGTGTCTTCTCAAAGGCGACAGTACCTTACTCTCTCCTTCCTCTTGCGTTCCTCCTAAGCGAAAATCTCTTTTCTCTCTCTTGGTTTCACGCTCTATTTTCCCTCTCCCCATGAGGACCCTTGGACCAAAACAATCAAATTCTTTGTAATATTGTCTATTTATAAGACTCTTTTGCTATTCCCTCTTGGACTAAGAATACATTACCTCTTTAACAATGAATCTATTCCCTCTTGGATTAGAAATACGTTACCTCTTTAACAATGAATCTATTCCCTCATACCAAGGAATAGTCTTTCCTTCTACAACAAGGAAACCCAAATTAATTTATCCTTCTTTAATTAGGAAACCTAATTGACTTTCCAAATCACAATTGGAATTTGAGGCAATTTCCCAACAAATAACACATAAAAAATTAACATAGTTTGGTCTAATAGTCTATATCCATAGTGAAAAGCCCTTAAATAGCTATATTTATACTATTTTAAACTTGTGTGTTATAGTAAGCTCATAAAAGGTATATATAGAGAGACTAAACCTAAAATAGCCATAGACTAACATTGGATTATTTTACTTACTCGACAAGTAGGCTTAATATTACTTTGCTTACACTACAAAGAACATTGATATCTCCAATATCCCCCCCTTGTATTGATATATATAACATCCTCCTCTACCTCAAAGTGAAAACTTAAAATCACCTTGAGTTTGGAATATGAAAATGATAACTAAAGTGCGACCATGAAGGATGGGATTAAATGTAGAATGGACTAGGCATTATGTAGAGTGGAATGCTCAAGAAAAATATTGCGGAAGCAAATGATGACGGTCGACAACAAATGAAGGCTGGAAGATGGTTATTGTGCCAAAGGATTGCTGCTATGGTTGGAGGATGGCTACAATGGCTAGATGATGACTGCATTGATAGGTTAGGGGACATTGGTAGAGGAACGGTGTCTCGCATATGCTATCCTCAAGACAATATTCCTTTGTCAATGTCCCCTAGGCCATTGGTGTAACCATTCTTTGGTCATAATAGCTGTCCTCTTGTGAAATTGCAGCTTTAGACCCAGACGGCTTAACTACCAATTCTTAATTAACTTATTCAATTATTAGTTAAAGTAGTTAATTAACACAAGATTCAAATCACAAATAAAGCACAAGTTGATGATGCATAAACATAGTTAAAAAGTACGATTAACACAACCGCATAGAGAGACCAGTATTGGTTCATGAAGTGAAAACCCTTGTAGAAATACCTACCAAGATGAATGTTAGAATTCAAGCACATACATCTTCAACAATGGTGGAATCCAAGGGAACCATGAGAGAGAGAGAAAACTGTACGTGAATGCTTCTATTTTGAATAAATTTATCAAGTTCTCTGTTTCTTATATATAGAAAGAATAGTGGCGGGAAACTTAACAAACAAACTAACTAAGAAATACACCAATGCAAGACTAACACGTGTCCACTAAAAACTAACTAATTATACTAGCTTTATACTAAACGACCTATAGTTTTATCAATATATATACACTACGAGTTGTAGCTTTGCTCTGTCTCTAGTTCTTGCTCTTTATCTGCTTTATCTTTGAGCTTCATCCTTTAACAATGACAACACTTTTGAGGGCAGACTCAAAAAGAAAATCCACTACTATAAAAGGCTGTCACAGTACATGCATGTTTATAGGCTATTGTACTTGAGCTCCCTGCTCTCGCTAGTATATGTAATTGCATACTCCTACATTTTTCCTTCTATTTAATCCTCTTCACAAACGATCGTCGCTTGTAGATTCACCCAAAGGACATATAAGTGTTTTTAGAGAAAATTCCTACACAGACATAGGTGGGTGATCAAGGTATTTTGGTTAAGGATCTCTCAAGGATATTCAATGGAGAGGTTGGGAAGACAATCATATTTTCTCTTAACTGTTTGATAGTTGTTTTCCTTTCATAAAGTAGGGTTAAAGTTGTCCTTTTATATGGGAAGGGAATAGGGTTACGATGGCCACATAATCTGCCTGGAAAGTAAGTTTGTAACATTTTATAAAGTTTTTGTTCAAGCGAGTGTCAAGTAAGGGACTACAAAAAATTTTGTATAATTTTCAATTTTGTTTGAATGAGATTTGGTTTTCTATCGAGCAAGCTCTTCAATCTTTCACAGTGAACAATGAGCCTCATTGTTAAACCCATTTGACACCCTTTATGAATACTAAGTAAATAACCGAACATTGCAAACTTTTTGTCATGGAATATGTCAAACTCTAGATTTTCTAACAATCTCCCACCTGTAGCAACTCCATGACAAAACACCCTAATATTGACTTGAGTATCTCTACAAGTCTATGAAACCACAGACCAACCAAGACTTACAACTATTCTAGAGACATAATTCTGGGACTTGAACAATTTACCCGTCTTTCCCTGAACATGAACAAAAATATTAAGTATCTGTTTGGATACATGTTTTTGCGTCCACGTTTGCGCGTTTTACTTTTTTTTTTTTTTGGCACACGTTTCAAAGCAAATAACACTGTTACGACTACTGCTCATGCATTGTTCATGAATAGTAGCCGTAATATTTAAGTTTTCAGCACATTAGTGGGTCTCGTGCACTGTTCACGGGAACCAAAAATCTCACTTTTCAGCGACTTTTTCATTGAAAATGGGTCCCACGGTACTATTCACACATTTAAAAATTATTTTGCTACAGTATTTTCAGTTTTCAGTTTCAGCAAAATAAGTTCTATCCAAATGGACCTTAAGTATCTGCGGATCCACATTTGCGTTTCTTTCCTTTTTTTTTTTTTTCTTTTTCTTTTTCAGCCACATGTTTTGACTTTTCAACAATGAACAGTGCACCTGTGCACTATTCATGGGTCCCACAAACTTCACTTTTTAGCAACTTTTTCATTAAAAAATGGTTCCACGATACTATTCACACATTTAAAAATTATTTTGCTACAGTATTTTCAGTTTTCAATTTTCAGTTTCAACAAAATAAGTTCTATCCAAACGGACCTTAAATGCAACTGGTGTAAATAGTAAAAGTAACAATATTGATCAAGCATATCATAAGAATATGAATATTATGAAAAGCACGGATAGCTTGACCATAAACAAAAATGGTGCACAAGCAAGAACTGTAGCATGTCATAGTAGCAAGAAGTGCATCAAGAACAATCAAGTTGATGACTGTAATGGTCTATCATCAAGGACATGACACATTCGAAACATGTGAAGCAAATTAGAACCTGAGAACTAGTAATTAAATTCAACATGTTCAACACAAAACAGTGATTTTATTATGTCCCTAAATTTTCTCCCAACTACGTGTCAAATACTCCAAAATTGAGATAATGGGGCAAGAAAATTTATAACCGTACTTGGTGTAGACGGATTCTCTAATTGTGATTGTGGGGGCTGGGTAGCCGGGGGAGGCACTATCATAATAGCAGGAAGTGCATCAAGGACAGTCAAGTTGATGACCATAATGGTCAATCATCAAGGATATGACACATTTGAACATGTGAAGCAAATTAGAACCACAAAACTAGTAATTAAATTCAACATGTTCAATACAAAGCAATGATTTTATTATGTCCCTAAATTTTCTCCCCCACTACTTGTCAAATACTCCTGAATTGAGGTACTGGGGCTAGAAAATTTATAATCATACCTAGTGTTGACGCATTCTCTGATTGTGATTGTGGGGGCTGGATAGCCGAGGGAGGCATTGGCAAGACCTGAGTAGGTGGTGGTGCAGTTGGATTCGTAGATCGAAGGTGGTGGTGCAGTTGCATTCGTAGAAGGTGGTGATGGTGCAATTGTATTCTTAGAAGGTGGTGGTGCATTCTTAGAAGGTGGTGGTGCAGTTGCATTCGTAGAAGGTGGTGGTGTAGTTGCATTCGTAGAAGGTGGGTGGTGCAGTCGCCTACTCTAATTGTGATTGTGGGAGCTGGACAGCCGGGGGAGGCACTGGCAAGACCCGAGGAGGTGCTGGTGGTGAGGAACGACATGTTTTGGATCCATAAGATTGATTTGGGCTGTAGCAAGTGGGTCCATTGGTAGTGCGGTCAAAACCACAAACTCCATTAGACCTAGTGCAGGCACTACAGGCTTCACTGTCATTCCATTTCACATCATAGCCTGCTTTGATGGTTTGTTCCACTGTCGATGAATTCTTAACATCAGTAATAGAATCTGAAGGAATCAGAAGACGCACACTATCAGTACAAGGGTTAAGGCCTTCGTTTGCCAATACTAAATACCCAAGCCCATATTTTGGACAAGTGAAACTATGGTAATCCTGCACG